>NW_017731692.1:1112351-1141239 GCF_001890085.2 Hipposideros armiger
CTGGCGAGGCAGATCAGTCGCCGGCTTCTGGATGGCTGCTCACGCTGGCTGCTGGACGCTCACGCTGGCTGCTGGCCACACACGGGAGCCCATGGCAACCCACTGCCACAGAGGCTGCAGCCTACACCATCGCTAGCGACTCACAGCAGCCCAGCTCCAGGTTGAGCTATTGTTCAGCATCTTAGCTGTGGAGGGCAGTGTCACTGGCTCTAATATGTGGGATCTAAACCGGGGCCCTCTGGCGTCCCAAGCCAGTTCTTAACCATTGTGCCACTCGGCCGGCCCCAACAAACCTGTATTTTCATTTTGTTCTTCTCTGTTTCTTTTATGGTCCCAGGTTTATAATCACACAAGCATCTAAATACTCGTTAGGACCAGACCAAAAGCCCAAGCTTCAACTGTCTTATCGAAACTGTGCTTGTTGGTTATGTTGTAAAGAATCTGTGCTTCCATCATTCTCTCCTTCTGTAGAAAGGGTCTTAGTTTGTGCTGGATGGAGTGGTTAGGAGCATCAGGAATTAGCTTCTAAATGAATGGTTACCTGGCTTGTTGTGTTTTTCTTGCCTGTTTTCTAAGTTCTCAGGGCTATGATTCCAACTTCTCCCCATCCAGAAAACTCCACTCAGGCCCTCTAAGCCTAGATTCTTACAAAAGTGGGAGCCCAGGAGTCGGGGTGCCTTACAGGGAAAGTGTGGATTGTGTCACAGTTTGGGCAATGGAGGGGTTTGTGGTGAGGGGTAAAAAGAAAAATAGAAGGAAATCTGAGTGTCCTCTCTCCTTGTCCCTTGCATCAAGTATAAATGACAAGTGGAGTGTGATTGTAAGTAATTTTCATGGATATGATTCTTTCCAGGACTCTCCAGATGGAGTAGAGTTGAATTCATGGGGAAAGGCTTTGAGGCCCAAGGAGGAGCAGATAGGGAGGGGATTCGGTAGAGACAACTCTGTGGGAAATGAGAGCCAGAAAAACAGTAGAAAGGGCAAGAGGAGGCAGGGGTCTGGGGCTGAGCCTTAGGGTAACTCTGTCTCTTGAATCTCCTCACATCATCCCACAATTCTCAAGAATAATATTCCTTCTCAAAGCACCATCCTTTAGAATGACACTTGGTTTGTCAAATGCTTTCTGTCCAAGTAGGAGAAGATATAGAAAGAGTTTTAGAAGGAATTTTGATGAGAGGGTGAAAACTAAACTTGAAATCTCTCTCCTGTCCAGGAGCAGATGCTAAATCTCCATTAATTGAGGACCCTCCTCCAATCCCTAGGTTATGTCTAAATTTGGGAGCTTCCAAAGTGCTGAAATATTAATAAAGTGTTGAGGGAGGGGGAGTGGTTTCCTTTATCTCCATCTGTCTATACTGGCATCCACTAATATGCCCTCCTTCCAATTTGGCCTCCTATCAAAAGTCTACTCAGATGGCCCCCTGTCTGTCTTCCTAGGCACCTCACTCAGCTGGGTCTTCAGCGTTCATAGGTGAGGCTTGGTGCCAGGGAACTCTGCCAGGCTTGCCCTCTACTTGTCCCCTCCCCCCAGCCCTAGAAGCCAGGTGCAGGTCTCTCTGTTCTCTGATCCCCCAAACGCATCTTGGGTTTCTATTGTTCCTCTCTCCAGTACTGGGGTGGGACAGCAAGTCAGGAAGCAGAATTCCTTCTCAGGGACAACAGATATCTTAAGCCTCACACTTTTCCCTGTATCCTTCCTATGCCCTAGCCTACAGAACCTTTATCTAGTCTGGGATGGGGAAAACTGAGTTACTGATCACATATCCTTCAAAAACTACATGGTATAAAATATATGCCTTGAGTTCTTAAAGCTTTGGTCCAAATTTTGGGGATTGAATGGAAGGAAAGTTACAGAAGTAACAGGAAGTCTGTAATAAAATGTCATCGCATTACATTGTCATACTAAGATGTTACAGAGTGTAGATTCATTCGAGAAGCAATGTGGAGATCAGTGATGGGTTTAGGGATGAATTGGAGGGGAGAGAGTCTGGGCGCAGGCGTCTCCATTCAGGAGCCATGAAGAAAGTCTATGCAAGAGATGATTATGGCCCGACTTAAACAGTGGGATTGGAGAGGAAACAAGGAATTCTGAGATGTATAGGGCCTAGTGTCCACAAGACGTGGTGATTCTTTATAAGTGCAGAGTGTGGGAGTACATGGGATCTAGGGTAACTCTTAAGTTTATGGCTTTGGAGACCATATGGATAGGATGTCACAAACCAAAAGAAGGAATGTAGGAGGGAGAACAGGTTTGAGTGGTACACTCTGCAAAAAAGAAGCTAATTTATGCAGTGCAAAGAGCATGGATTCTCTATTACATGTGAAAAATCACCACAAACTTGGTGGCTTAAAACAGTACAACATTTATTATTTCAATGTTTCTGTAGGTTAGGAGTCTGCACTTGGCTTAGCTGGACTCTCTACTTTAGGGTCTCTCAGATGGCTTCAATTAAGGTGTTGAACAGGTCTGGGGTCTCATCTGAAAGCTCAACTTGGACAGAGTCAGCTTCCAGTCTCACTTACATGGCTGTTGGCAGGATTTGGTCCTTATAGGGCTGTTGGACAGAGGTTGCCTCAGTTCCTTGCTATGTGGGCTTATCAACATGGTAACTGGCTCCATCAGCAAGGGAAAGAGTCTATATAGAGAGGCTGCTAGTAGGGTGGAAGTTACTATCTCTTGTAACCTCATCCCAGAAGCAACATTTCATCACCTTTGCCATATGCTACTCATTGCAAGCAAGTTTCTAGGTCCAGCCCACACTCAAGGGAAGGGGATTACACATGGGTGTGAATCCAAGGGCAAAGGGATTATTGAGGGTCATCTTAGAGCCTATCTGCCACATTCAGACAGACCTAGAATTAAATTTTACCTCTGCCATTCACTGGGTGGTAATTTTAAATAAGTTCTTTCACTATTCTAAACTTGTTTCCTCATCTATAAAATAAGGATATTACTACCTATCTCACTGGATGACTGGCAGGTTAAGACAATGTATATTTTAGCATGTTCTCTTTCCCCTCTGCCATGTTGATAAGCAACTTTCCAAATGATTGCATGTTTGTCAGTCTGAGGCTCAGAGTGATGGTTTTGGCAGTGAGTTAGACTTGCCCCCACCGCAACTGATAACATGAATGAGAAGTGAACCTTTGTGATCATTAAGTCACTAGGATTTGGGGATGTATGTGGCTGCATCAAAATCTAGCCTATCTTGACCAACACATCCTCCAAAATTGGTCCACTTTTTGTCAATTTATTATATATACCTTTACCTTGAATGGTGTGCTGCATTTCAAGACCCCCACTAGCTGTTTTTCACACTGGCTTCATTTCTTAATACTGTCGTTTGGTGCCATAGAAACAAGTTCAGATCTCTTTCTGCATTATTGTTTGCCTAAAGGCTCAGTTTGGGTTGTGGTAACAGAGGATGTCTCAGACAAGGGCTGTCACTTCCCAGCCTTTGAGGGATCTTGCTCTGGCAGGCTGAGTGATGTGTTAGAGACTAAAGGGATGGGGAGGGGATGAAATGTCACCAGCAAGTAGAAAACATGCTCACATGGCTTCTTTGTGTGTGTCTGGCAAGATTTTTAATTGTTTCTAAAGAAATCAGCGAACTGATGTTAACCATATGGAACTGTTATAACATGGAGTAACAGAATAATACAGTTGGATCATGTTTCTTTAGTTGTCTATAAAGTGACATGTAATTTGTAAACCAAAAATGGTGCTTGAAGCAACAATCACAGCTTAGTTTTTCATTTGAAATTCCTCTCAAATTTTTCCCAAAATAATTCCAAATGGATGGCATTCTTTAAAATACTTCATTTTAATAACAGTCCTTAAAGGACTGTTGCACTTGTAATTATTTTTTATAAACTGAATCCTTTGCCTATCCTATTGATTATAGGTCCCTCTTCCTCTCCCATATTATGCAGCATTTTTTTTTTCTTACTAGCGCTTCAGGGATCCCTATTTAGTCACCATTTCAGTAGATGTGCCATGTACTTGCTCTGAGCAGGACAGTGATTCCGGTGTCTTTATATAAACTTTACAGAAGGTATTCTTTTATATTAGATTTTATAACGACTTACTTTAAGAATAAAGATTAAGCCCACATATATAAAGGAAGGAAATATATATAGGTAAGTAATGGTTAAACTAAATATGTCGTATACAATCGACTTAAATACCACACGAATGGTACTAAACTCACGTATATTCTGGCACTAATGATCAATCCTTCTTGAATTACAGTGGAAACAGAGTCCCTTCAGGAGGGCCTGGCGTGCAGTTTCAGTTCTTGCTCTTGCTTCAGCAGCTCTTCTTTTATGGTCCTGGACCTATTTCTCTGACTCTTGTTAGACACTTTTCACTCTATAGTGGTCCAAGCTGATGTCATGAGAATCCAGATGGGCACGTACTTGGGTCAAGGTTACTGAACTAACTATGGAGGGCTTTGTGTCTGCCTGTCTCTGTCTCTCTCTGAAGCACTTCAAAGTTTAGGTTTTAATGCAAAAGATACTTAGACTTTCAATCTTCAAGGACTAAAATAGGTTCTCTGCTGTTTGGCTCTTTCTATTCCTAGTGTGTGAATCAGTGGGACCCCTAAAATTATGGCAACCTACTTATTCACATGCAAACATACTCTGCACTAGGGTTTCTCCCACTTCAGTGTACTCAAGAATCACCAGCAGTGCTTGTTAAAAATACAGGTTTCCAGACTCCACCTCAGACTACCGAATAAGACTACTTGAGAGTAGAGTTCAGAACGCTGCTTTTTAAAACAAACTTTTGAGATGATTCTGAGGCTACTGGTCAGAAGACACCTCCCTGAAAAACATTACTTACAAGATGCCCTCTCCTGTGGTGTGAAGGACCTATAGGATTCCCCAACTTTGGTTGGGGAATAAATATATCCTGGTCTGAGTGACATTTGAAAGTCTCTCCTCCATCACTCAAAAGCCTTTTCTTCTTTGATGGTCTGCTTGCTCCAACTTTCAAATATACTTCACTAAGTTCTTGTTCAATTGTGTGTCGGATAAGTTAATAGCAGATTAGACAGATTAGACATAGCTGGAACGAGAATTAGTAATCTAGAAGATAGAGCTGAAGAAATCACTCAGAATATGACATACAGAGAAAGAGAGATAGCATGGATGAAAGCCAGTTATTCCCTGATGGCTCTAGATTTTAACTTTCCCTCTCTTAGTTATCACTGAGGGGAGTTAGAGTAGCTGCCCTTCAAGATGGCTTACCAGAGGGAGACAGATAAGAAAACAAATAACTATGACCTAATATAACAAGGCCTATGATAATATATGTAAAAGGATCAAGTATATGAGTGTGGTGATTCTTTTTTGTTCTCAGCTGATGCCCAGTAACTAAAACAAAAGCTAGAACATAATATTTGCTCAAATCATGTTAAATAAGTAGTATTTAGGTCAGGAATCTAGGAATGTTTGTCCCAGTAATTCTACTTCCTCCCAAAAAGTTCTGGATGAAGCTGTACCAACAAGGAGCAATGTGCTAGACTAAGCACCTTACATGGATAATATTGTTTAATGTACAACTTTATGAGGTAGAAAATTATGTTTTCCCTATTTTACAATGAGAAAACCAAACTTTTATAGACTAATAACTTTGCCCAAGGTCATGTGATATATAAGTGGAAGATGCAAGCTACAAACCCAAGCGATCTGACCCCATTACAATATCCACACCTGGGCATGTGACCTTTGAACATTCTGGTAAACCCTGGTGCTCACTGATGAATGTGACACAGTCACTGTCCTGAATTCTAACCAATCAGATTACTCTCCTCTCCCCTTGGGGAAGATGTGAGAGAGAAGCAGGCAGAGGGAAGAAAACATTCCCTCCTACCTCCTACCAGTAGGAGGGTTACTGCCCCCAGGAACACAGGGGTGGGAGTAAGCAGGGAAAGTTTCATAGAGGAGGTTGCATTTAGGTTGATTCTCTAAGGATGAGCAGGTGTTTGGATCTGTATAGGGCTTTAGTGAGAAGTCTGATCTAGCTGGAATGCAGCTATGTTGGGGGCGGGGAAGGGGGAGGTTAAATTAGAAAGGCCAGTTGAAGCTGGGCTGTGAAAGGCATTATAAGCCACAAGGAATTTGGGTTGCATAGGGTTGGTTCCATTGCAGTTGGCACTGCCTCTTTGGATGGCTGGTGATGCAAGCAGGGTGGGAACCACAAAAACTATTGGTCCCTCTCAAAGACATGGCCTCTGCCATTAAGTCCCAAACCCAGAAGCCTTGTTGCAAACACTGGAATGTGGAAACATGGTTGTTTTTGGCCTCAAATCCCCACCTGATTCTGGCTGGACTATATCTGAAACCAGACATTTTGGGGAAGGGCAACAAAGACTAGTGTCATGGACTCTCATAGTCTCCAACCAAAATTATATGATCAAGTGGCCTGTCCCCAATGCCTGAAATTCCACCATTTGAATGCCTTTTGTTCTTAGGAACTTATCCCAGTTAAACTGCAAATAGGTCTTCAATGGCAGCTCTCAACCTTTGCTTGCCTGTCAGCATCACCTGGGGAGCATTACAAAATACCGATGCCGGGGTACCACTGGTATGAGATAGAGCCTGGTCACCAGAGCTTTTTAAAGTTCCCCAGTTAATTCTAAGGTGTGGTCAAGGTTGAGAAGCACAAACCTTGAAGGAGAAGCATGTTCTGCCATAAGGGTGGTCAAGGACATGAAGGATGAAGAGCACTGATGATAACTTAAAAATGCTTCATAATTTTACTTACAAGTGCTCTTTGCTATGGTGATTTTGTAGAAGTCTTGTCAATAAGTTTTTTGGAGATGATACGTCACATTCATCTTTATAACTGTTAGCCAAACATCTATAAGAAATTAAAAGGGAGCGATGTTTGTAGAGAGAAGTGTAACAATCTGGAAACAATCATTCCCACCTTTAGTTCAATCTCTTAAAACACGACCCCTAAAGCCTCATTCTTCATTTTAATTTGTGTCCCTCTTTGGAGGTGAGCCGAGAAGAAGGTTAGACTGGAGCAGTGAGTTAAGATGGTATATTAATAATAATTCATGTCATAAAACATCTTCAAGTATATTAGCACTTTGATGCTCACAATAACCATGAAGATGAGTATCATTTTGCCGTTTTTGGTAAACAATGAGGGTCCTGAAGTGTGGAGAGCTTATGTGATATGTCTAAAGTCACACGGCTGTCAAGTGTGCAACCCCAAGTTAAGCCAAGATCTCTAGACCTCAGCACTATTGTAATGTCCAGCGTTCAGGGAGGGAAGGTTTACCCCATTACACCCAACTGGGTATTCACACTTACATGGCCATGGATTCCCATCAGTGATTCACACTCATTCAACTAATACTCATTCTTTGCCCAGATAGGGGTGGAGAAGGTAAAGAGCAGCTCGAACTGTGATGTGTTATCTTCCTCTGGGATAACTTCTGGACAACCCCGGTGCTTCTACTAGGGTTCCCGTCTCAGTCACCACCATCAGTGTTGCCCCAAGAATCATCCTGGATGGACCCCTCCTTTTATACCTTACTCTACCACATCTTCACCAATATACTCGTATTGATTTTCTTGCCTTTTAAGTTTTTCGCAGCTATATCTACTTCTTTCCATCCCCAGTACCAACACTATGCATATTGAAGTGACCATCATGTCATACCTAAACTGCAACAATCATCCGCTAAATATCTCCAACAAGAGAGGGGACACACACACACACACACACACACACATGTGCGCGCACGCGCACACGTGAGGTCCTTGTCTCCCAGTGTTTCTGATTGATATGATAATATATATATATATATATATATATATATATATATATATATATATTATACCGGGGGTGCCACATTTTAAGAGATGTTATCTATGCTCAAGCAGTAGTTCACCATAACCAGAAGTATCTGGATGCTGATGGTAACGACTTTGTGCAACTCTTGTAATTACAGAAATCAAACGTGACTTATATTCATCTTTTGTTATTGGTATATAATGAGTATTACAATAAATACAGTTTTTTCCTGTCTTAAAATGTGTATACATTTTTTGGCACCCTCTGTATACATAAGTTTTTATTGTTGTAAAATATACACAACACAAAATTTACCATTTTAACCACTTTAAGCATACAATTCAGTAGCATTAAGTACATTCACATTATTGTGTAACCATCACCACTGTGCATCTCCAGAACTCGGTCTATATTTTATAATAAGTTTGGTTACAATCAACAGCAGTGGCCTTTACCACAAAGAGGACAACATTTTATTCAGAGCTTTAGTTGAGACAGGACTGAATGCATATTTGGAATTCTTGGAGTCTATTTCAAATTTGTGATCATGGGAGAAGAGAATTCTGCAACAAATCTTACAATTCTCAAGAAAAAGCAGACAATAGTAATTAATAGCTGGTACTTAGCCTAAAAGATTTTGGAAGTGAAACCCCATATTCAGTGAATTTGTTAACTAACCTTCCAAATAATAAAGAGGTGGATAGGGCAAAATGATTTAGATCATTGAGAAGTGTAAAGAACTGTATAAGAGGTCCATGGTGATAGGTGATGGGGCAGCACTATCCAATTTTGTGTACTCAGTGTAAGACAAGGCATATTAGTATTGTATTTAATTATATAATTGTATTAAGTTCTTTTTGCAGTTCTCATACTTGACATACATCCAGTTTAGGATGTATGTCAAGTATGAGAACTGCAAAAAGAACTTAATACAATTGGGGTTGAACTGAAGCATTTTCTGTTCTTGGCCCCGTACCAACGGGCTAGCTGTTGATGAGCAGATGCTCAGTGTGGTGTCACACGTGACCACGCTGACTATCCTCAGAGAGCATGATGCCATCTGTCACTTCTTATGGGCAACTGTCTAGTTTTGGGAGTTCAGGTGATGATCACAAAGTATATTTCTTTTCTAAGAAATGCTTTTTGCAGCAGTTACACTGATTGCAAAACAAATATAGTTGAAATTATCAAATTAGCAAAACCATTACCATGTGGAATGAGTGAATAATCACACTCCTGAAAAATCACCATTTCTTTCACCATCACTTTTTCCAGATGAATTCACTCCACCAAAGCTCTAGGAACAAGAGGCCCAGCTGTCACCAACATATTAGAACAGCAGTTGGCATGGTCACTAGAGATTTTAGCATGGGAGTGGCAGATTATCTCTGTGTCATAGATATGGTGGCTGTACAAGTTGTCATTCAAACCAGGGCACTTTTGAGAGTGAAAGAGGGCACTGTTAATAATTACATGGAGTTAACAATCATAAGTTGGGATGTCCTGGTTAAACCATGATGTCTAAGCATACAGGAAATGCATTTGGTGATGTGTTCAATTAGAGCTCAGATTTATTTAATGAGAAATGCAGTCAATACCATGGGAACCATCCACTAGGCATCAAGATAAGAAATCCATGTACGTGTTTGTCATTAGTATCACTCCTAAACCCTTCCACGGAGGAGGCACCCACTGAGTAGGTGCTGAATGCTGCAGCCAACATCGCATCCAAGGATCCAGGTCCACAGCTGTGAAATCTGAGAGTCCCCAAATAAGTAACTGCTGTTAAACAGAATCCCGCCACCCTGCCTCACAGCACAGTGATTCTCGTCCACACCTCAGCAGTATTATAAATTGCTATATGTCATAAACTTGTAGTGACCTCTCCCCAGAGCCACACACAAGAACATAAATCTCCTGATGCTTAGGGTCAACTGGGTCTTCCAAACATAGTTGAGGAATTTCAAATGTTCAAAACCAGTGATTCATACCTGAATGAAGTCCAACTGCCTGGGTCCAAACCCTGACTCTACCATTTACTAGCTGTGTGTCCCTGGGTATGCTACTAACTTCTCTGTGCCTCATTTCCCCTCACTTGTTAATACCTACATGAGATAATGTACGTAAAGTGCAGTGTCGGGCCCATAGTGGGCATAGGATGAACCTCCGTGCTCATGCTGAGGATGCTGAGCTGGGCATGGAGTTATAGAGATACAGAACACCAGGTTCTTGTTCTCACCTGAGTCCAGGCCATCTCAGCTGGGCCAGGTCCCCGGGGATCTTGGTGCTTCACATCTCTCCCAGAGGCCCACTTTGGTTCCCAAATGTAATAATAGCAAACACTGAGCTTTGTAAACCTCATTAGCGCTCCTCCATGCTCCTCAGCCTTTTCCTTATTTTTATTAATAGAGTTTATTTATAGAACAGTTTTAGATTGACAGAAAAATTGAGCAGATAGTACAGAGAGCTGCCAGCCAGCACACAGTTTCCCCATTATTAATGTCTTATATTAGTGTGGTACATTTGTTACAATAAATGAACAAATACTGATACGTCATTATTGACTGAAGTCCACAATTTCTTCAGATTCTTAGGTTTTTACCTAATGTACTTTTTCTGTTCCAGGATACCACATTACACTTAGTCATCATGTCATTTTAGGCTCCTCTTGGCTGTGACAGTTTTTCAGACTTTCCCTGTTTTGGATGACCTTGACAGTTTTGAAGAGTACTGGTTATCATGGGATGTGCCACTATTGGGATTTATCTGATCTTTTCCTCATGATTAGTCTAAAGTATGGGTTTGGGGAAGGAAGGTCACATAGGTAAAGTGCCATTTTTATCACATCATATCAAAGGTATATATCACTAGTGTGACTTATGACTGTTAATGTTGACCTAGTGTTGACTATTAATGTTACCTGGCTTGAAGTAGAGTTTATCAGGTTTCACAACTATAAAGTTACTCTTTTGTCCCCTCTTCCTATGCTATGCTTTTTGGAAGGAAGTCACTACATACACTATACAGCCCACACTTCAGGAGTGGGGCTTTCCGCCCATTAGGAGACACAACCAAAGTGTCCTTCAATAAAAGAATGGCTAAAGAAGATGTGGTATATATACACAATGGAATACTACTCTGCCATAAGATGAAATTCTTCATTTTGCGACAACATGGATGAATCTTGAGATTATTATGCTACGTGAAATAAGTCAGACAGAAAAAGTTGAGAACCATATGACTTCACTCATATGTGGGATATAATATTGAATGTAACAAAGGACAAGACAAACAAATAAAGAAACAAAAACTCATAGACACAGACAATAGTTTAGTGGTTCCCAGAGGGTAAGGGGAGAGGGGGGTGGTAGAAGTGGGTAAAGGGGGTGATGGAAGAACTGACTCTCGGTGGTGAACACATAATGCAATATATAGATGAGGTATTACATATTACTTGAAACCTATGTAATTTTACTCACCATGTCACCCCAATAAATCTAATTTAAAAAAAAGACATTACCTTCCACTATATTTACATACATTTATTAAAAGTTGGGTATTTTGTGGGCCGGCCGAGTGGTGCGTTGGTTAAGAGCTGGCTTCGGATGCCAGAGGGCCCCGGTTCAGATCCCACATATGAGGGTCAGTGACACTGCACTCTGCAGCTAAGATGCTGAACAACAGCTCGACCTGGAGCTGGGTTGCCATGGGTCGCCGGCTACGGCGTAGGCTGCCGCCCCTGCTGCAGTTGGTTGCCATGGGCTACCGTGTGTGGCCAGCAGCCAATGTGAGCAGCCAGCAGCCACCATGAGCGGCTGTCCAGAAGCCGGCGACTGATCTGCCTCGCCCGGGAAGAGTGCAATGATGGTGCCAACTTGGGCCAGTGAAGCAATGTCCTCCACAACCAGACTGAAGAACAAAAGGACAGCAACTTGTCTGTTCCCCTTCCCCCAATTCCCCAGCGCTATTCCCATCCCCCAATTCCCCAATTAAAAAAAAAAAAGTTGGGTATTTTGTGATTGTGAACAAGGGCTGGCAAGGAAGTAAGTTACTATCTCAGTGGAAGGCTGAGCTCGCAGCCTGAGGACAAATGCCCAAGTGGAGACAGACTGGCTTTCTCCCGTAGTGGTTAAAGCAGTCAAATGAGATAAAACAACAGGATAAGAGGAAGGTAGAAAAGTGGGTGATGCCTATGGTGGGGAACAACTGACAGATGGCCTTTTAACAAATAGAGTACCACTCATCTATATGATTTAAAATCCCATCTTAAACTAAGACCAGTGGTAATTCTTTGAGTTCCAATGCACTTGTTATGCATTGACTATTTAAGGGGATTTTTTTTAATGCTGTCAGTTTGATTGAGAAGGATTAGACAAGCAGAAGAACATTTTTAGACATTTTTAAAGAACTCATTTAGCTGCTTCCTAATTAATCAGCCTGTTTTCAGAGAGCAAATTGCTGTATAATTACTAGGGAAAATTACCCTTAAAGAGAGCCCCTGAACCGTCTACAGGAAAACGCGATTTCCTCACTGGTACTCAGAAAGACAACCTGCTTAACATGGATGAACAATGTTATTAACAGAGTGCTTTCCCATCCTCTGGTCATTGAGGGTTAATCCTATTTTAGAGATGCTTCTTCATCGGGAGTGTTGATGAGGGAAGAGGTAAACAGCCAGGCTGACAGGCACTGAGCCCAAAATCCTGAGACTTCTACCAGGCTAGTCATTCTTATTATATTAATATTTTCCTTTTGATTGTGAGCACTGCACTCGAAGTTCCAGGTAGTTTTCATGGCATGTTTCGAGATGAAATTTCCCATACGATAAGTGCCAAGTTTTATTTAACAAGCAAGCAACTCAGCATCTGGAAGCAAGTCTGCAGGCACATCTTTAACTTCCAGGAATTCTGTTGGGATTTAATGTTTCTATGGCAACATTTTGTTGTGGCATAAACTAAATTTGAAGAATGCTTCAGGGTTTGCTTCTGTAATGTTGTGTTTCTTTCATCTCTGTACCATACATTACAGAGAGCCTCAAGATTTTATATATTATATGTATATGCTTGTTTTAATTGCATTTTCTAACTTTTTTTTGTTAAATCTGAAAACTCACATAATAACAGAAACACAAATCTTTCAAATGCTTGTGGGAGGAAAAAACTATGTAAAAAATGGCTGTCCCCTGTTCAAAGCTGAAAATTTCTCTGCAAGGCGTTTTATTTCTCCGACAGTAATATGCTTCCATCATAGGAAAATTGACTGTCTAAGTTTGAAAGAAAAATGAGGACATCATTAAAACTATTAGTAAGGCTGGAAACAATGCAGTCATTTTTAACCTACTGGTGCTCAGAGAGTGGCACGAATATTCTTGACTACTCAGTCTTTGATGATGGATGCAGGTCTTTTCAGTCCATTTTAATGGCTGAGATTGGTTTGCTTCAAAAGCAAAAGATTTGAGATATGAAAAAAAATTTTTTTCCCCAATCTACATGTTCCTGAGACCTTTTTTTTGTAACCTTGACTGTTAAGTTGTCTGCAGCTTCATTTTTATATAAAATGAGTTTTCAGCTGGTAGAACTGAAAATTACTATCAGAAAAGAATGATTTCCAATAAAGTTAGAATTAGCACACATTTTATGGTTTTACTGTTTACCTACTATATTCTTCCACTTCTTATAACCTGAAGTCATAATCTCTCCATTGTGATGTCACAATCATTTCACAATAACTAAATGAAAGGTTAAAATCCTAGTGACCGGGAAGCAAAGACTGTTTCCCAGTAGATTCTCATTTATTAAAGCAAGGATGAAAGAATCATAAGATACAAAATTTCATATGCAGATTTTCCCTCCTTGGAAATTGAACCTACTCTTAAAGTGAATATTTAAAAACCTTTTTCTTGATGTGTTAGAGGAGGTTAAACCATCATTACTAAGTTAGAAGCTATTCATTAGGCAAAGTGAAATGTCCAAAGGTCAGGATGACTGGGTCCAAAATCTTATTCACAACTAAGTGATGAAATCTGACAAGGATTCTCAATTAAGGATCAGGAAGGTTAGAGATAGCATGCTGCATAGGTTTAAATAATGTAAATGTGGTTTCTTTTTAACTACTTTACTTCAAAGCCAGTCTAAGACAGTCTTTGTGGAATGCCTAATGTTTCTGTTTCAAAAGGAGCATGGTTTACATGTGGCTTCATCATTGGAACATTCTAGGGTGATTCCATCCAAAGCCTAAGAATGTAATGTGATGTGATTTGGGGAAAAATAACAGGTGCTAAGAAATGTCCCTTAATCATGTCTAAATATCTGAAATTCTACTCTGAGCATATGGAGAGACTGCAGTAATACAGAGAAGACAGTACAATACAATCTTTGGAAACAAAACTCATTTCCTAATCTGGGATTCACCACTAACCAGCAGCAGGACTTTGGGCAACCTTAACTTCATCTACAAACTGGAGATAATGATACCTGTGGAGTCACTGTCCTGGGCCAAGCTTTCAGCCATTTCCACTCCCTCGCTCCCCCATCCCTTATTGCCAAATTCTTGCTCTCTCACTCCCTTGCACATAGTCATAGCCAGATGGCCCAGTTCTGGCCAATGAGATGTAAACAGAAACCTGTTGAAGGATTCTGGAAGAACTTTTGCTTCCATGTGAAGAGGTCAGGTCTGAAAGGGGAGCTCATTGATATCACCTCTTTTTCTTTCTCTCTGTGAAATCTGAGGCTTCATTAGCCACCTTGTGTTTGTGAGGAAACAAGAATAAGGATGAAAAGCCAATATGCCAGGGATAGCAGAATGGAAAGAGAATCTGGGGGTCTTTGAGGACATCATCGAGCTGAACACAGCAACTTCTAGATTTATTGTAATGTGAGAGAAGTAATTGTTGTTGTGGTTTAAGCTACAGTCAGTGAGATATGCTGATTCTTGCAGCTGAAAGCTTTCCTAACTGCCCATCTCACAAGCCTGTTATCATGATTAAATTAGATGATAAAACTCTAGCACAGGACTTGGTTCAAAGCAGGCAGAGAATAAACGTTGGTCCTTTTCTCTATCAACTGCCCTCCATATCTGTTTAAATGTGGAGACACAGTAATAGAATAACTCATTAAGTGCTTCATACTGAGTTATTACTATTATTATCTACTTTTCTCTTCAGTAGGGCCCTATAGGCTGTGTTGAGTTTATGTTGGAAATGGGGAGCACTGAGAGATTTTTAAGTGAGAACACCATATGGTGCATTGTAGACAAATTAGTCTAAAGGTTTGGTGGGGCATATTTGGGGTGAAATGGGGCTGGCAACAGGGAGAAGGAAGGAAAGTCTGGCATCTTTGTAATAGTCCACTGTAGATGATGATGGTTAAAACTGGAGCAGCAACGGCAGAAATGGAGATGATGAGATGAAGGTAAACTTTATTTAGAAGGTAAAATAATCAGGATTTGGTGTTTGACTGGATATGGGTGTAAGGAGCAGGCAGAGGTTAAGTATGAATTCTAAATTTCTAGCTTGAGCAACTACATGAATAGTGGTACAAATAACTGAAAGAAAAAAAAAGAAAAAAGAAAAGCTACAGTTGATTTAGAGACATGTTAACAAGTTCAGCATATTGAGCTAGTTATGTCCGTGAGGTAAGTTGGATATCTAAGTCTGCAGCTTCTGGAAAAATTGGAAGCCATTCGTTTAAAAGTATTAGCTTAAACCATAGGAGTAGATGGAATTAACCATAAAAAGAATAAATAAATTTAATTTTACTATGTCTGAAGATAAAAAGTGTGAGACACAGATAAAATTGGTATAATAAACAACCAAAAAAGTAATGAAAATGAGTCTACTTTATAATATAAGAAATGAGAGAGAGCCAAAGAAAAAATTATAGTTGCAATAGTCTCTGTTACTTAAGAAGATAAAACCATTGCAAAAATATGTGCTTTTCTTAAGAAATTGAAAGATAAACAAGAAAATAAACCGAAAATGAACAGATAAAAGCTGAAACCACTTAATTAGAAAAGAAAATAATAGTAAATTCAAAAGCTACTTTTGATCAATAAAATAGATCAATAAAACATAACTCAAGGTGTGATTATTAAAAAGAGCATAAAATTTTACAAGTTTGAAATGAATAAAGAGACACAATCACAGATTATAAAGCTTTTGCACTGTGAAGAAATCCATCAACAAAATGAAAAGGCAACTCAGTGAACAGGAGAAGATATTTGCAAATGACACATCTGATAAGGGTTAATATCCAAAATATATAAAGTACTCATACAACTCAACATAAAAAAAAACAAGCAATCTGATTTAAAAAGTGGGCATAGGATTTAAATAGACATTTCTCTAAGGAGGACATACAGATGGCCAACAGACACATGAAAAGATGCTCAGCATCACTAATCATCAGGAAAATGCATAACAAAACCACAGTGAGATACCATCTTACACCTGTCAGATTGGCTATTATAAAAAAGCCAACTAATAATGAGAGTTGGTAGGAGGTGGAGAAAAGGGAACCCTCATGCTCCATTGGTGAGTTTGTTAATTGGTGCAGCCACTATGGAAAACAGTATAAGTAAGTTTCCTCAAAAAATTAAAAATACAATTACATTATGACCCAGCAATTTCACCTCTGGGTATCTATAAAAAAAAAACCAAAAACACTAATTTTCAGCTCCACCTGCACCCCTATGTTCATTGCAGCATTATTTACAATAGCCAAGATATGGAAGCAATCTAATTGTCCATCAATAGACAAATGGATAAAGAAGATATGGTACATATATACAATGGAATATTACTCAGCCATAAAAAAAGAATGAAATCTTACCATCTTGACAACATGGATGGACATAAAGGGTATTAAACTAAGTGAAATAAGTCAGAGAAAGACAAATACTGTATGATTTCACTTATATGTGGAATCTAAAAAACAAAACAAAACAGACTCATAGACATAGAGAACAAACTTATGGTTACCAGAGGTGACAGGGATGAGGGAAAGGTAAAAAAGGTAAAGAGGAATAAGAGGTACAAATTTCCAGTTATAAAATCAATAAGTCACAGGGATGTAAAGTACAACATAGAGAATACAGTCAATAATATTGTAATAACCTTGTACATTGCCATCTGGTTATTAGACTTAATCATGGTGATCACTTCATTAGGTATATACTTATTGAAAACTATGTTGTACACCCAAAACTAATATAATGTTGTATATTAACTATTTTAATTAAAAAAATCAAGATTAAAAGAAAATGTACGTGTCACTCTTTGGCAACATATTTGAAAACCTAAAGTAAAGAAAGGATTTTCTTGTAAATTTTAAGCTCCCAACAGTGACCCAAGAAGGAGTAGAACATTTTAATAGATCAATTATCACAGAAATGTTTGGATAGATGGTTAATAAATAATTATTTAAAAGTCACCAGGATCAGATAATTTCAGATCTGAGTTTTAGCTGATTTAAAGAGTAAATAATTCCAATAAATTATTATAATCCATAAAAAAAGGTTAGAAACTTTCCCATTTTCATTATGAATCCAGCATAATTTAATACTCAAACCTGAAATTGAGCCAGAAAGGAATATTATCAACTAATCATACTGATTAATATAGATGCTAAGTCTATATTTTATTAGGCAGAATTCATTGGATTATAAGAAAATAGTCTACAATTATCCAATGACAGTCTATTATAGAAATGTAAGAATAGTTAAATATAGAAAAATTTATAAATATTATATCAACTAATTAAAGGAGAGAAACTATTCTATCATATCAATAAATGCTGTAAAGTCTTTGGATAAATTCAGCAACTATTTCTTAAAATACACACACATATGTACAGTACAATAGCAATAGAAGGATACTACTCATTTTATGATGAAGATTATACATGAAAAATCAGCAGCAAATATAATTCTAAATGGTGCAATTTCTTGGGAGATTGCACTCTTGTTGTTCATTATTTGTTGCCTTCCCTACAGGAGAATTATTCTCCCCCACCCCGTTGACATTAGGACATCATAGGGCCATGGTTTAGCCATTGGATTTGCTTTGGCAAACGAATATGAGAAGTGATGTATGTCACTTTGGAGCTGATGCTTTAAAAGCCATTGGATGAATTGGCCAATGCTATCTTGTTACAAGAATGGCAAATGTCAGTGAAAAGCTGGATCCTTAGCCTGGATCTCAGAATGAGACAACACAAGAACAGAAACACAGCTGATTCATAGCCAATATATTAGCTAAGTAAAAAATGTTGAAAGTCATTGAGATTTTCAGGCTGTTATCACAACATAACAGAAAAAACTAAATGGTATAAAAGTTAACACCAGGATTACGGAGATGCCAAAAAAACAACCAAAAAAAAAAACCCCAAAACAAAAAACAACCAACAAAGAAAATTTAAAATATAGGGTACTCGTTCTCAGGGTCAGGCAGTTATGTCAAGCAAATTGTCACTGGAGGCTGGTAAGATGGTAGTCTGTGTTGTGTAAGGGTGAAAGTCTCCAAATTTTTGCAAATGGTGTCTCATGGGCAGAGAATGGACCAAATGAGCTTATGGATTTAAATTAAGAGGTTGGGAGACAAAATGTTACTAGTGTGCATTGGTTGCTATTGTCTGGGTTTGACAAATGATTACAAGAAGTAGATAAACTCAGGAAAAAATTGGCTGGTTTGCAAGCATGATTAGAAAATGGAACTGTTTATCATCTTCAACCAGTATGAAATCAAATTGAGAAACATTTTCAGGAACAAGGGCCAATTAAGACAGCTTGTGACAAGAACCAAATCAAGACTGTAGCCATGAAATCTCCTGTAAAAGCTTCTGAATCAGTGAAGTTGGCACTCAGAAATGATGGCTCGGGGGAAAATGACTATTTCATCATTTTCCTACAGAAGTGTATAAGCTCAAGTTACTCCAAGTAAAGTTGAGAGAAAAATTGGGCAACATATTTGGGGAAGATGTACTGCCAAAAAAGCCAGTAATCTAGAGTGACCAGTAACAATTTAAGACTCAGAATAACTTTTGGACCTTCCTACTTCTATGGACAGAGAATAAGATGAGAAAATAAGGTGCTGAGCCCCAAGGGAAGGCATGTTCTTAAGTTCCCTTTAAATGACCAAGAAGGATTATGGAAATAGAAAGACCTCTTAGAGGACAGAGCCTATCAAATGGAGAATAACAGAGTAGAAAGCTACTTATAAGAGAGCAGAAATGAGGACTAATCAAGAAATTCCCCTTTTCCCAAGTCCTT
This sequence comes from Hipposideros armiger, assembly GCF_001890085.2. Taxonomy (NCBI): domain Eukaryota; kingdom Metazoa; phylum Chordata; class Mammalia; order Chiroptera; family Hipposideridae; genus Hipposideros; species Hipposideros armiger. The sequence goes on from NW_017731692.1 coordinate 1,131,433, forward strand.
GCAGCATGTCGGAATTGCTATGAATGACTGACAGCTATGTCCCTTCCGTTCTTTCCCATTTTCAATGGAAGTGTGGTTAGAGGTTGTCCCATAGAGATGGGACAACCCATCTACCATTGTATGTTTTCTACCATTGAATGTTGGAAGTATAAATCGTAGATTCTTTGTGTAGGTTTCAAGATCAAGGGGAGCCACATCCAAATCTGATGTAAGGACTATGACAAAATCTTGAACAGTCTTGTCACTCACAATTGACGAGGACTTTGTAGGGGTCTTCCTTGGGGAAGAACAGGTATTTTTATTTTGTGAATGAAAGAAAGGAAAGAAAACATTTTTGACTCAGGGCAGACATGGTAGATTGTGTTATTGTTTCCAGTAATTTGCTGCCTTCCCAGTTTGGGTTATTCTTTTCCACAACATTGACATTAGGCTTGGCTTTGTGACTTTCTGTGGCTCTTGAATGTGAGTAGAAGCTGAGTGTGTCACTTCTGAGCAGAAGCGTTAAGAACCATGTCATGGTATAGCCATTGCTCTTTTTCTTCTATCACAGAATGGCAGATCCCAGATAGGTACTCTACCTTTGCTTTAGATTGAGAATGAAAGACTCATGGAACAGAACCACAACCTTTTAGCCGCCAGTATGTCATGTCAGCTAAAAATAAACTTGTGTTGCTGTAAGGCCCTGATATTTTAGTGTTGTTGCAGCATAAGCTAACTAATAACATGTGACTAATACATTTGTATTCATATGGTTAAAGCTGTTTCCATTAAAATTAAGAACAACACAGAAATGCCACTATCATCATTATTATTTAATATTGTCTGGAGAGTTTAGTAAATGCAATCAACATAAAATGCACTATATAAATATGGAAAGAAAGAGGTGAAATTTTTTTGCTGATAATATCATTTCATATCTGCTATCACCAAGAAATTCTAGTAAAAAACAAGTAGAAGTAATAAAAGAATCCAATAAACCGGGTGGATACAAAATAAATATATAAAATTATTAGCTTTTTCTATATGAGCAACACCTACATAAAAATGGAAAGGAGAAAAATATTCCATTCACAATAGGGACAAAAATAATAAAATAGTTAAGAATAAATTATACAAGAAAGAAACATGATTTATACAAAAAGATAAAGTCCTACTGGAAGGCGAAAATATAATCTGAGCAAATAGAAATCTATAATGTTCTTGAAAAGGAATAATCTTTATTATTAAAAAATCTGTTCTTTTAAAGACAGTATATAAATTTAGTGCAACTCTGATAGAATCCCAGTGGTATTTTTAATTGAATAAAATGCTCTTAAATTAATGAATGAAGAATGGTGGTATTAAAATACTATGTTAAAACTACTTAAAAGCCACTATAATAAAAACAGAAAAGGTATAGTAGTGGCATAGGACTATCTTTAAAAAAAATCAGTAAAAAAATATGACAGAGCTCAAAATTAGATATCAGAGTATGTGTGAATATATTCATATATGATAAATTAATAGTTTCATCCCAATTGGATATACTCCTAGAAGAAAATTAACCTGGGGCCCCTAGTTTACATTAATTTCACAAATTCTTAGCATATTAAAGAGCAAAAAATAAACGTTTAAAATAATAACCATTTTAGAAAAAAATAGAGTACTTTTAGTACACCTACAATTGGAGAAATCTTTTTAAATAAGACAGGAATATGTGATATATATATATATATATATATATATATATATATATATCATATACACACATACAATTTTAAGGTATTAAAATTTAAGGGTAGGTCCAAGATGGAGGATTAGGTAAATGTTGTGCCTGCTGCCCCTCAGGACCACACCAAAATTACTAATAAATTATTGAACAATCAACTTCAAGAATCATCTGAAGATTAGCGAAACAGAACCCCTATAACTAAGGATCTAAAGAAGAGGCCTTATCGAGACTGGATAATTATGCTTATGGGATCAAAAAAAAATTTAAGGTATTATTTATAGTGCAAGAGATACAAAATCAAAGTCACTACACACAAACAAGTTAGAAAAAATGTTTTAAACCAGTAACAGATAAAAAATTACTACCTATACTATACAAAAATATCAGTTAGAATTTATAAGATAAAGATAATCAACCCAATAGCAAAATAAGCTGGGTATATGAATAGGTAATCAACAAAAGCACAAGTATGATAGTGTTCGACCTTTTTCCTCACAGACAGGGAAATGGAAATAAAAATTGCCATGATGATACCCATCAGAGTGGCAAAATAAAAGTGTAACAGAGCCTATTATTAGCATAGATGGGAGGCAGGGCCAGAGCATTCTCATACATCACTGGTGGCAATGTGAAAAGGCAATTCATGATCTCTATTAAAAATTTAAATGCATATGCAATTCAACCCAGCAACCCCACTCCTGGGATTCTATACTACAGAATTCAAGGCTGTAGTATATAAGGATACACATATTCAAGAATGATTATTACAGCATTATTTTTAATAATAAAAAGCTGGTAGCAAATCAAGAGTCCATTAATAAAAGAACAGCTGAATGAATTATGATAATCCTTATAGTAGAATATTATGCAATAATTAAAAATTAACGATCTATATTACTTGACCCGAAGGAATTTCCATTATGTATTGTTAAGATACAGAGAATTATATATCACCAATCCCTTTAAAAATGCCTTCTTAAACCTTGTGTGTGTGTTATGTATGAATATGTGTTTGTGTATGTATGTATGTATGTAAAACTATGCCTATGTGCACATAATGCATAAAGAGCTGTTTACATGAAAGGATGGCCACTGAAATGTTAGTAGTTGTAATCTCAGAAAGGTGGATTTCAGAAGACTTTTACATTTTTCCTTAATGTATTGTTTGTTTTTTGGTTTTGGGGTTTTTTTTACAATGAATATGTTCAATTTATATAAGGAGGATAAAGCAATAGACTTTTCCTCGTTGTGAGCAGAAATTAAAGCTGTATGCCTAAATAGGGATACCCATGTATTATTTATAAACAGTAAAAACCTATAAAAAATGTAAATGTTCAAAATTAAGATTTGGTTAAATAAATTATGATCCATCTATGAAAATACTGCAAAGTAGCTATCTATAATTATACTGACATGTAAAATATTCATGTTCTATTGTTAATGGAAAGCAAACTATTAAAAAGCACCCATAGTATACCATTTGGAAGAAAATACATTTTATCTGTGTGTGTCTACGTATATCTACATAAATATTCACTTATAATCCTCTGCCCCATATACAAAGTATATATAAATGTTTTGAAGAAAGCACACCAAAACATATAGACAGGGTTTTCTCTTGACACTATGCTTTTATTTTCTTATCACTATTTTCTAATTTTTCTCTATTATATCATGTGTGATATATGTCAACAAAGAAAGTGCTGAACTTTTCTTTTCTCTTTCCGCTGCCCTTTCCCAATTTAAGTTCATTATTCTTTAGTCCTAAGGAGGAAAGGGAATTTTATCCACAAAATGGAACATTATTGGGAGATCTTTTTGGCTCGCCATTCTAGAATTTTTGGTTGTGCTGAAACTTTGCTCTCATTAGATGAGACAGAATGTCTTTCTTATCTCCATTTTCCCCTTGTTGTTAAACTTTTCAGCTGAGACCCACAGAGAGAAATAAATTTTACACCAGAACCCATTACACACATCTATTCATTCTTAATGGAAACCAGTTTCATAAAACAATATCTGTTGTTATTACATATGGTACACTCTGATAACCTGCCTTGCCTTGTGTTCACCTCCCTTCCCTTCAACTGCATTGCTAAACATGCTGGTTGTGGCCCACTGGATTGATCCTATGACTTACCAAAGAATTGTAATTTGCAGACTGAGAACATTTCTTAGTTCCAGTTGGGAGTTCAGCCACTGTTTTGTGCAGCACAACTCATTCAAAGGGTGGTGCTCATCAGCAGCCCAAGCGCAGTTCCATTCCCTCCTCCTCAGGCAAACCCTCTGTCCCACCGGCTTCCCCTTTCCCTCACCTCTAATGATCACTCCCTCTCAGCTTGTTCTTCCATTCCACTTCTACCTGATCTCTCAGTTTTCAAGAGACAGAACCAAAATATTCCCCCAAATATAGTAAACACATCTGTTCTGGGTCCAAGATGACTTTAGGGACATGCTAATGAACATGTTCTCTTAGTAGTTACATCCTTCTTTTTCCCTACAGCCTTCTATTCATAAAAAGTGATGTTGGTTTTCTCTTATAGTAGTTAAAGCCAATAATACAATAGCTAAATTTTATTGAAGGCTTACTATATATCAGGTGTTATTTTAAGAGCTTTACATGTATGAACTTGCTTAATTCCCATTACAATCCTGTGAAGCAGTTGCTATTATTATCATCATCACCATTTGACAGGTGAAAAAATGGAGGCACAAAGAAGTTAAGAACTTGCTCAAGGTCAAACAGCTAGTAAGTGGAGGAACCATGAGATCTCGCTCCTTGTAAGAAAGCCAACTCTAGAAACAGCCTGGATTCAAGTCCTACTTCTACCACTTCCTAGCTGTGTGATCTTAGGTGAGTTATTTAACCTACCTGAGCCTCAGTTTCCTCATTGAATCTAACACAGCGCCAATTTACTAAGAAAGCATTTAAAGTATAAATTAAGCCATGACTCATATGCTTTCTTCTCAATTATACGATGCACCCTGATAACAGAGAATGTTAAAATATAAAAGGAAAAATGAACATCTGAGAATCAATGAAATATACTAATACTACCTACCTCATAGGGCTGCCAAGAAGAGTAAATGAATCAAGTGTTTATTCTGGTGCCTGGCACACAGGCAGTCCTTAATAAATGTTAGCTATTCCAGTTGTGAAAATGATTGTGCTTGCTTACTAGATGAAGAAGTTTGGGCACAGAGAGAGTACTACTGCCCTTGGGATGCCCGAGTAGAATTTGGTGGCACCTAGATCTAGCTGAGGTCTTGAACTCTCTTGCTGGTTCAGGCTTGCTCTCCCTCAGTCAGCTAAGGCCTGGCATCTGTGGGAACACCAGGTCATTGCATTTTCACTTTGCTTCAGGTGCTTTAATCGAGAACTACTGATTAATTAGGGTCCATTTGCTCCAGGGTCTCCCAGCTGGTTTTGCATTTCCCGTTTTAAGAGTCCTGAGGGTCCTAGCAATGCACTGCGTCCCTCACACTCCCAGGATGGTGTCTAGACTTTCTGACTCAAAGCAAATGACCAAATGCATAAGTGCCCATTCCACTTAGTGGCTTTACTTCCACTTTTCACAGACATTCGGATGTGGCCAGAAATAGTCCAAACCCTATAATCTTTCATAGAGCTGAGATAAGTTAAGTGGGTAGTATTTCTCCATAATTCCACTTCCAAGCACATAACATTGATGTATGTCCCTCCCCCTTTTGGTTGCAGAATAGATTTTTGAAAAAATGTTTGTCTGTGAAAATGTGGATTCCCACTCTAACCCCCATATTTAAGTTCTTGGAGCTACTGTTAATGCTCTTTCAAATGGACATTTTTCTATTAAACACACACACACACACACACACATCCTTACACACATGTATGCACTTGTACACATCAATAAATACACATGCATGCATACTCTCCACCTTCACCATTCATATAAATATTTTATTCACGAAGACTATCCACCATGTATTTTGAACATTTTTGCTCTATAGCCACAGCTTTGAGGTAATTATTTCACATTTCTAAATGTATACCAGTTCTGATCAAGATGGCAGAGTAGGTAAATGCTGTGCTCACCTCCTCTCATGCCACATCAAAATTACAACTAAACTACATAACTACTATCATTGAGAATCACCTGAGATCATGCTGAACCAAGCTCTATAGCTAAGGACATACATAAGAAGCCACCTCAAGACTGGTAAGAGGGATGGGACGTAGAATGAGCTGGTCCCACAACTGCATGTGACCATTAAAATTGGGAGGAATATCTCAGATGTGGAGGTCCTCCCCAAAGGAGCAATGGGCCCCACTGCCACACTAGGCCCCCCAGCCCAGGATTCCAGTGCTAGGGAGAATAGTCCCCACAATTTCTGGTTATAAAAACCAACAGAGATTGTGGCTGAGTGAGACAGAAAGCAGCTGGAGTTCCAGGTGCTCCTCTTAAAGGAACTGTGCATGAACTCACCAAGGGAATTTCTGGCTCTGAGCTCCAGTGATGGGGCAGCAGCTCAAAAGACAGAGAATTATGGGGCGGGGGGAATGAGTTGCCCAGCTTCAGGGTGAGTGATGGAGGGGCAGCTTTTTCTCAGACAGAGGAGCTGTTTCTTTCTTGAGCACTCCCTCTTCCCAGAGTGCAGACACGGGGGGTTGCCATATCTGAGTCTCCATCAAGTTGGTCAACACCATTTGTTTGTCATGCCCTCGTGCTTCTGAGACCCCACTCCACCCAACTTTTGGGCACACCCAAGCTGAAGTGTATTTCTCATACAAACTGCCTGCCTAGACTCATGCTGCAGAGTTTTCTAAAACCTCTCAAATACACAACCCAAACAAGAAGCATGTGGCTTCAGTGTGTCCCGCTCCTCTGGCTGAGCAGCCCTAAGCCTGGCACTAGTGGCAATGAACCTTGGTCCATAGCTTGGCCTCTCAAGGTGCTTCCAAGTACAGCATGGGCAGCAGCCATCTGCAGATTGCTATGTGGCTTCTGCTGGGTGGCCCTGGGTAGAGCACGGGCTGTGGCTGAAGTTGACCTGCAGTGATTCCCCTCCCAGGTGGCCAGCTTTGAAATAAGATGGAGTATCATCCAGCCACTTCCAAGGATGACACATCCAAGGGGCAGATTGGGCAGGCACCAGACCCCTGCTGAGGCAGATCCTGCTCTGTAGGATCATCTCCTGCACCACAACTCCTCCACTGTAGTCAGTACTAGTCCTCACAAGCAATGAGCAAGTGGTCAATCCCTCTTACTGACAGGCAAACAGCAACCAAGGCTCAACTACAATATGAGGGCACACACAACACATGCAAGGGACACACCTGGAGTGCACGGCTCAGGTAACCAGGAAGACTGTGCCACTGAGACCCATAGCACACCTACTATATAAAGCCACCCTACTAAAACCAGGAGACATAGCAGCACTGCCTAATAAATAAAAGCAAACACAGGGAGGCAGCCAAAATGGGAAGACAACGAAACATGTCCTAAATAAAAGAATGCAAAAAAGCTCCAGAAAAAGAACTAAACAAAATCAAGCAACCTACAGGATGCTGAGTTCCAAACACTAGTTATAAGGCTGCTCAATAATTTCAGTGAGAACTTCAACAAAGATATAGGAAACATAAAAATGGAGATAAAAATCATTTTTTAAAAGTCAGAAATAAAGGCTACAATAACGAAACTGAAGAATACATTAAAGGGAATTAACAGATTAGATGAAGCAGAGGATAGAATCAGTGACTTAGAAGATAAGGTAGCAGAAAACACCCAATCAGAATAGCAAAAAGAATCCAAAAAAATGAGGACAGTTTAAGGGGCCTCTAGGACAACATCAAGCCTATTGACATTCATATTATAGGGGTACCAGAAAAAGGAGAGGGCAAGGAACTGAAAACCCATTTGAAGAAATAATGACAGAAAACTTCCCAAATCTGGTGAAGGAAATAGATGTACAAGCCCAGGAAGCAGAGTCCCAAACAAGTTGAACCCAAACAGGCTCACACCAAGATGCATCATAACTAAAGTGCCAAAGGCTAAAGACAAAGAGAGAATCTTAAAAGCAGCAAGAGAAAAGCTGTTAGTTACCTACAAGGAAGCTCCCATAAGACTATCAGGTGATTTCTCAACAGAAACTTTGCAGGCCAGAAGAGATTGGTACAAAATATTCAACGTGATGAAAAGCAAGGACCTAAAACCAAGATTATTCTCCCAAGGAAAGGTATCATTTAGAATTGAAAGATAGTTTCCCAGGTCCCCCCAAAAATGCTAAAGGATTTCATCACCACCAAAACAGTATTACAAGGGATCTTAGCAGGACTTCTTTAGCACAAAATTAATTAATTAATTAAAATATGAATAATAAAATGGCAATTGCTACATAACTATCAACAATTACTTTCAATGTAAACAGATTAAATGCCCAAATCAAAATATAGGGGGGCTAAATGGCTAAAAAAACAAGGCCTTACATACGAGTTCAGACAATTAAGTTCACAAATTCATTCTAAAAAAAGTGCTACACATCTCATTGCTGAATATCACTATGGTAACATTTGAAGTACTCCCCTGGGAAAGCTATGCACCAACGCCTGTGCCTAGTCCACCCTTCAAAGCAATTTTGGAACTCTTTCTGGAATGGCCATCAGAGCTGTTGTCATATTACCTTTGTTGTCCTGAATGTCATCAAAATGTCCTCCTTTCAGTATTTCCTTTATCTCTGGGTAAAGAAAGGAGTCTTTGGGGGCCAGATCAGGTGAGTAGAGAGTATGTTCTAATATAGTTATTTGTTTGCTGGCTAAAAACTCCCTCACAGACAGTGTCATGTGAGCTGGTGCATTGTTATGATGCAAGAGCCATGAATTGGTGAAAAGTTTAGGCCATCTAACTTTTTCACACAGCCTTTTTAGCATTTCCAAATAGTAAACTTGGTCAACTGTTTGTCCAGTTGGTGCAAATTCATAATGAATAATCCCTCTGATATCAAAAAAAGGTTAGAAACATTATTGCTACAAGTTCATGAACTTAATTGTCAGACCTCATATGCTGACTCTAAGAGACTCACTTCAGATAGAAAGACAAACACAGACTGAAAGTAAAGGGAAGAAAAAAATATATCTAATGAAAATGTAAACAAACAAACAAAAAAGCTGGGGTAGCAATACTTATAAGACAGAATTGGCTTTAAAACAAAGATTATAAAACAAAAGACAAAGGACCTAATAATCCTACTTCAGGGTATTTATCTGAAGCAACCCAAAATGCTACTTTGAGCGGAGGGGTGCTCACCCATACATTCATTGCAGCATTATTTACAATAGTTAAGATATGAAGGCAACCTGGGTGCCCCTGAGTGGATGAGTGGATAAAGAGGTAGCACATACATACAATGGAATATCACTCAGCCGTAAAAAGAAAATGAAATCTTGCCATCTGCGACAACACGGATGAACCTAGAGGGTATTGTGCTGAGTGGAGTAAATCAGACAGCGAAAGACAAATGTCATATGATTGCACTTACAGATGGAATCTAAAGAACAAAATAAACAAACAAATGAAACAGAAACAAACTCATAGATACAGAGAACATTTTGATGGTTGCCAGATGGAAAGGGGTTTGGGGGTTAGTTGAGAAGGGGGAAGGAATTAAGTACAAACTCATAGTTTTAAAATAGTCATGGGGGCCCAGCCAAGTGGCACATTGGCTAGGAGTTGGCTTGGGATGCCAGCTCTGAGCAGCAGAGCCCCGGTTCAGATCCCACATATGAGGGCCAGTGATGCTGTGCCCTCTACAGCTAAGATGGTGAACAACAGCTTGACCTGGCGCTGTGCTACTGTGAGTCACCAGCGTTGACTGTAGGCTGCAGTGGGGCTGGTCGGCAGTGGGGCTGGCTGGCAGCGGGCGTGAGATTTTGTGAGCTTTCGTGAGCTTATGTGAGTCACCATCAGTCGCTGTGGGCAGCCATCCAATTGCCTACAAGTGACTGCCTCACCCAGGAAGAGCACAATCATAACACCAACATGGGCCAGTGAAGCAACGTCCTCCACAACTAGACTGAAGAACAAAAGGACAGCAACTTGTCTGTTCCCCTCCCCCAATTCCCC
>NW_017731692.1:1142474-1147215 GCF_001890085.2 Hipposideros armiger
GGGAAGAGCGCAATGATGGTGCCAACTTGGGCCTGTGAAGCAACGTCCTCCACAACTAGACTGAAGAACAAAAGGACAGCAACTTGTCTGATCTCCTTCCCCCAATTCCCCACCGCAGTTCCCATCTCCCCAATTCCCCAATAAAAATCGTGTAAAAAAAACAAAAGTGAGACTGGATGCATCTCAGTCATACATTTGCTTTCTTCTGCCTTCTCGTGACAGCATATCTTGGGGCACTTTAAAAGCTGAGAACCGTCCTTCTGAGGGAGGAATGAGAACACACATACAGGAAGGTAGATGTTGAATGTTTCCTTTGTCTCCTTGGGAGTTTTGAATTTTAATGCTTTGAACCATAACCCTTGCTGAGCACCCTCCATTCTTTTTCTCGCAGGCTGACCCCTCACTTGGTGGCCCTGTGGCTACCAGCTATCCTTTGTTGTTGATGGTGTTCATAGGTGGAGAGGGAGCCAAGGACACACTCCTTCATTGGCTATTTCCTTCAAAGTGCCAGACAGACTTTCCATCTCCTAGATCAAGACTCTTCTTAGAGTCCCAGCTTGAGACCGGGTTCAGAGTCCATGTCCATGCTGGCTCCCACCCAGCTCCCACCCGGCTCCCACCTGGCTCCCACGTGGCCAGGACAAGCTCAGTCCCCAGAACCAGGAATCATTAGGTGTCACCATCTCTTGGAGGCGAGGTCCAGTGCCTTCTTGGGAGACCAAGCCCAGAAAGAAGGTCTGGTTTTTTTCTAAGGAGAAAGGATATTTAGTTGTTTTACAGGTCCAAATTTAAATGTCCCCAAAGAGGCAGTTAAACCCAAAGGTCAACTTTAAGTCTCCACCCACAAAGGCATCATTTTAATGGAATATTTCCAACTTCAAAATTCCAAAGATCCAACCCACACCAGGAACCCCCATTTCAAATATATTTTGCAATGATTGAATAAGTTAAAACTTTCATTTTTACCTAATATATTATCTATTTTCTCATTACCTAAAATTTGTCTACTATGTGATTTTCATGGACTGCTTAGTGTTCCATTGCATGTTATATCAGCCAGAATAGGCTAGATTAAGCTGCAGTAACAAACACTCCCAAAACCTCAGTGATTTTAAACCTTTTTTTTTAATTTCTTGCTCAGTCTATGTGTCTACTGTAGGTCAGCTAGGGACTCTCTTCCATATTGTTTTCAGTCCAGGACCCAGCAGAAGGAAAAGTAACCATAGAAAATTACCCACTGGGCTTTAAAATTTCTGCCTGGAAGTGACATATTATTTGCTTTTACATTTCATTAGCTTAAGCTAGTCACATGACCTCACTTAACAAGAAATGGTCAAAGAAATGTAATCCTACCATGTGTCCAAAAGGAGAATTGGAAAAGTTTTGTGGATAGCACTAATGACTACCATATATGGAAATAATATAATAAACCAATACCCTGGTTTTTCCAGATTATGCATAAATTGAATAACTTTTCTGGGTACTTCTTTCTTTTTTTTTTAACATTTTTATTAGGGAATTGGGGGAAGGCGAGGCAGACCAGTCGCCGGCTTCTGGACAGCCGCTCACAGCGGCTGCTGGCCACTCACGCTGGCTGCTGGCTACATACGGTAGCCCATGGCAACCCACTGCAGCAGGGGCTGCAGCCTATGCTGTTGTCGGCGACCCATGGCAGCCCAGCTCCAGGTTGAGCTGTTGTTCATCATCTTAGCTGTAGAGGTCAGTGTCACTGGCCCTCATATGTGGGGTCCGTACCGGGGTCCTCTGGCATCCCAAGCCAGTTCTTAACCAACGCGCCACTCGGCCGGCCCCTGGGTACTTATTTCTTTAAGATGTTCAATGATTTACAAAGATTTTCAGGTGGATATGTTAATGATTTCAGTCATTTATACTTACTTGGTGAAATATTATACAAATTTTAGCCCCAAGGAGCGATATGGGCTTGGATCTTGGCCTCCAGCATTGCTCAAAATTAAGTAGGTAAAATAATTTCATAATATTCAAATCTGCTTCTTAGATTGCCTAAAACTTGTTCATCTAGTGTCTGTTTTTTAATTAATAATGAATCTTCTACACCTTTGTATAGGAAGACTTCCAACGTTATCAGGTCCTACTAAAATTTCAGTTTGCATATTGTCCATCAAGCTGTTGCCCCTCCTTCTGAATCACTGCAACACTTTGGATGCCTAAGTGAGCACATGCGGCTTCAGGTGCTGTTTCCCAGCCTTTTCCAGGTGATCCCACAAGGAAAATTGATTAGACACCCAAGTACATATTACCTCTAGTTATAGATAAGTCCATCTACAATCTAATCATACCCTTCACACACAGTGACATTAAATTTATGTAACATCTAATGAGCTAATATCCAATATTAGCTTCAGTGGCTGGCTACTGTCCAAAGTAAATCAAGATACCCAGGGAGGTAATAACACAAAACATCTTGGCAAAATCAAATTCAAGGACAACTGTTGTCCAGAACCAGTTGTGCAACTAATACCTGTGTAAATATTGGCTGGATAGACTCAGTCAATGTCTATTCTGGCTAAGCAATCTCGTCACAACTGTAAGATCAGAAGGCAACATGGCACTACTTTCCATGTGTGTGAAAAGTACAGATCACATTTAAATTATGGCTGTCTTCACTGAAATATCCATCATACTATTCTATGTATATATCACAAGTGTACCGTCAATTGCTTTTGCTATACCTTTTAGAATTTAAGGCCACTTTACCTAAATGGCATTCCATGGTACTTGCATAAGTATGTGGGGGATGGGAAGAGAAAAAAGATTCCTTTTTAAATACATTTGAGAAATACTGGATGAAACAATGATAAATAGGATTCTTTATTGCAAGCCTTCTCAATGCCTTTAATATGCTAATGTGATTATAAATTTTCAAGAGGTACTTATGCTTATCAATATAAATGGCCACAGTATATACATTTTTGGATTTGAAGGCCATTTAATAAACCACAGACATAAATTAATAGTTTATGTTTCAAAATACATATCTCCATATCTATCATCTATCAATCAATCATCTATTTTTTTTTTTTAGATTTTTTTTTTTTGGGGAATTGGGGGTTGGGAACAGCGCTGGGGAATTGGGGGAAGGGTAACAGACAAGTTGCTGTTGTTTTGTTCTTCAGTCTAGTTGTGAAGGGCGTTGCTTCACTGGCCCAAGTTGGCACCATCATTGTACTCCTCCTGGGTGAGGCGGATCAGTCGCCGGCTTCTGGACGGCCGCTCACTGCGGCTGCTGGCCGCTCACGCTGGATGCTGGCTACACACAGTAGCCCATGGCAACCCACTGCCACAGGGGCTGCAGCCTACGCCGTCACCGGCGACTCATGGCAACCCAGCTCCAGGTTGAGCTGTTGTTCAGCATCTTAGCTGTAGAGGGCAGTGTCACTGGCCCTCATATGTGGNAGCAACTTGTCTGTTCCCCTCCCCCAATTCCCCAACACTGTTCCCCTCCCCCAATTCCCCAATAAAATCTTTAAAAAAATAAAAATAAAAATAAAATAGTCATGGGATGAAAAGCATAGGGAATATAATCAATAATATGGTGCTAATTATGTATAGTGCCAGATGGGTACTAGACAGGGGGATCACATCATAAATAATATAAATGTCTAACTACTATGCTGTACATCTGAAATTAATAAAAAATAATATTGAATGTCAACTGTAATTGAAAAATTAAAAAGGGGGAGAAAAGATAAAGGTGAATAAGAGGTTCATAGTTCCAGGTTTAAAACAAATAAGTCTTGAAGGTATAGTATACAACATGGAGAATACACTCAATAATATTGTGATAGCAAAGTACGGTGTCAGATGGTTGCTGGAATTAACATGGTGATCACTTCTTTAGCATAGGGAATATAATCAATAATATGGTTATAATTATATATAGTGCCAGGTGGACGCTGTTGCATAACTATGATGTGCACATGAAACTAATACAATCTTGTATGTTAGCTATTTTTTAATAAAAATCTTTAAAATACATACTGGCATACACACATACATACACACATATGGACCAGAAGTGCCATTTATATCATTCTGGCAATAGGTTCTCTGAGAGGCAGTATAGAAAGGGCTATTTGGTAATAGCTAAAAGACAGAGCCACAAGCCCCCTGCTTAATTTGCGGGACCTTGGCCTTAGAAGGAACACTGCACTCTGAAAAGGCAGGCACAGTATGTGGCAAGGATGCACTTCCACCTAAGGACAAAGCTTTCTTGTAGAGAGAGAACTGGGTCTCAGTGCAAATATTCTTGGACTGGAACAAAGGCTAAATCTGACACTATTAATTGCAGACTTTCCAGATAATTATTTTCTGTTTTACCCTGTTGGTAAAAGAAAAGCAGTGTTGTCAGAGTAAAGCTTCCTGTGGTGAGCTTTTCCTAGTTGTCATCCTCTTTTGTCTTCAGGAAGAGCACAAAAGTGAGACTGGAGGGCCGGCAGAGTGGTGCGATGGTTAAGAGCTAGCTTGGGACGCCAGAGGACCCCGGTTCGGATCTCACATATGAGGGCCAGTGACACTGCCCTCCACAGCTAAAATGCTGAACAACAGCTCTACCTGGAGCTGGGCTGCTGTGAGTCGCCGGCGACGGCGTAGGCTGCAGCCCCTGCTGCAGTGGGTTGCCATAGGCTACCGTATGTAGCCAGCAGCCAGAGTGAGCGGCCAGCAGCCGCAGTGAGCGGCTGTTCAGAAGCCGGCGACTGAT
>NW_017731692.1:1150490-1162430 GCF_001890085.2 Hipposideros armiger
TGGCAACCCAGCTCCAGGTTGAGCTGTTGTTCAGCATCTTAGCTGTAGAGGGCAGTGTCACTGGCCCTCATATGTGGGATCTGAACCGGGGCCCTTTGGCATCCCAAGCCAGTTCTTAACCATCGCGCCACTCGGCCGGCCCAATCATCTATTTTTTGTTTTGTTTATTTTGTTCTTTAGATTCCCCTTATGAGTGAAATCATATGACCTTTGTCTTTCTTTGTCTGACTCAGCATAATATTCTCTATGTCCATCCACATTGTTGCAGATGGCAAGTTTTCATTCTTTTTTTTATGGCTGAGTAATATTTCATTGTATATAAGTATCACCTTTTCTTTATCCATTCATCCATTCAGAGGTACCCAGGCTGCCTCCACATCTTGGCCATTGTAAATAATGCTGCAATGAACATATGGATGCACACGACCCCTTGAAGAAGCATTTTGAGTTTCTTTGGACAAATATCCAGAAGTGGGATTACTAGGTCCTTCTTTGTCACTTGTTATAGCCTTTGTCTTAAAGTCTATTTTGTCTGGTATAAGTATATCTTTTCTCTATTTTTATGAAATATATTTTTCCATTCCTTTACTTTCAGTGTTTGTGTGTCTTTTGATATGAAGTGAGTATCTTGTAGGCAGCGTATGTCTTGTTTTCTTATCCATTCAGCCCTTCTATATCTTTTGATTGGAGTATTTAATCCACTTACATTTAGAATAATTGTTGATAGATATGTAGTTATTGCCATTTTGTTATTAATACATATTTTTTTCATCTTAAAGAAGTTCCTCTAAGATTCCTGGTAATACTGGTTTGATGGTGATAACTCCTTTAGCTTTTTCTTGTCTGGGAATCTCTTTATTTGTCCTTCGATTCTAAATGATAGCTTTCCTGGGTAGAGCAGACTTGGTTTTAGGTCTTTGCTTTCCATCAATTTCATGCCAATTCCTTTTGGTCTACAAAGTTTCTGTTGAGAAATTAGCAACAATCATATGGGTTATTGTAAGTTATTAGTTACCTTTCTCTTACTGCTTTTTGGATTCTCTCTTTGTCTTTAACTTTTGGCATTCTAATTATCATGTGTCTTGGTATGGGCTTGTTTGGGCTCACCTTATTTGGGACTCTCTGTACTTCCTGGACTTGACTATCCATTTCCTTCACCAGGTTAGGGAAGTTTTCTGTTATTATTCTTTTAAATAGGTTTCCAATTTATTGCTCTCTCTCTTCTCTTTCTGGTACCCCTATAATGTGAATGTTGATATGCTTCATGTTGTCCCAGAAGCCCGTTAAATTGTCCTTATTTTTTTGGATTCTTTTTTCTTTTTGCTATTCTGATTGGGTGTTTTCCTCTACCTTATCTTCTAAATCGTCGATTTGATCATTTGCTTCATCTAATCTATTGTTGATTTCCTTTAATGTATTCTTTATTTCCATTACTGTGTTCTTTATTTCTTTTTCTTTTTTATGTTTTCTATCACCATTTTTTTGTGTTTCCTAATTCTTTGTTGAAGTTCTCCCTGAGATCATTGAGCATCCTTATAACCAGTGTTTGGAACTCTGCACCTGATACGTTGCTTGACTCCATTTTCTTTGTTTCTTTTTCTGGAACTTTGCTGTGTTCTTTCATTTGAAACATGTTTCTTTGTCTCCCATTTTGGCTGCCTCCCTGTGTTTGGTTCTACATACTAGGTAGGTCTGCTATGTCTCCTGGTCTTAGTAGAGTGGTCTTATATAGTAGGTGTGTTGTGAGGCCCAGTGGCACAGTCTCCCTGATCACCTGAGCTGGCTGCTCTAGGTGTGTCTCTTGTGTGGGTTGTGTGTGCCCTCTTTTTTGTAGTTGCACCTTGGTTGTTATTTGCACATCAATGGGAGGCTTATTGGTTGTGAGGACTGGCTATGACTACAGTGGAGGAGTAATGGTACAGGAGCTAACCCTACAAAGCAGGATTCACTTTAGCAGGTCTCTGGTGCCTTCCCAATCTGCCCTTTGGGTGTGTCATCTTTGGAGGTGACTCAGGCTTGGTACAAAGCTGGCCAATGGGTGTGCCAGGCCTGGGGCCTCCAGGCAGGGGGCCCACCACAGGCCAAGTTCAGCTACAGACTGTGCCCAGCCCAGGGCCACCTGGCATTAGCCACAAAGCAATCCACAGGTGGTAGCTACCCACACTGTGCTTGGAGGTGCTGGAAAGGCTAAGCCACGAACCAAGACTTGTTGACACTAGTGTCAGGCTTGGGCTGCTCAACCAGAAGCAGGGACCATGCCGAAGCCAGATGCTTGTTTGGCTTTTGTGAACCTTTGAGAGACCCCAGGAAAGTCTGCAGCATGAGTCAAGGCAGGCCCTTTGAATGGAAAAGCCACTGGAAGTGGCTTGGGTGTGCCTGAAAGTTGGGTGGGGCCAGGTCTCAGAATCACCAGGGTGGGGTGAATGAACAGTGTTAGCAAGGTTGATGGAGACTAAGATGTGGAGGCCACCTGTGTCTGCATTCCAGGAGTGGGGAGGGGGAGAACTCAAGAAAGAAACAATGGCTAATGTCAACTCCTCTGTCTAGGAGAAAGGTGCCCCTCCAGCCCTCACTCCAGACAATCAGTTCCTCTCCCTATGTCCCTGGAGACTTTCATGCTGCTGCCCCAGTGCTGGAGCTCAGAGTGACTGAGTTCATCAGTGAGTAAGTCCATGTGTAGGCCCTTTAAGAGGAGCACCTAGGACTCCAGCCACTCTCCATCTCACTCAGCCATAATGTCTGCTGGTTTTCACAACCAGAAGTTATGGAGACTTCTGTCCCTGGCACTGAAACTTTGCACTGGGGAATGTGATGTGGGGCTGGGACCTCTTGCTCCTCCAAGTCGACCTCCACAGCTGAGATATCCCTCCTTATTTTTAATGGTCACACACGGATGTGGCACCAGCCCGTTCCGCATTTCTGCCACTCCTACCAGTCTCAAGGTGGCTTCTTCTGTATGTCATTAGTTGTAGGGCTTTGTTTCAGCTAGACTTCAAGTAATTCTCAATGGTGATTTAGTTGTAATTTTGATGTGGTCGTAAGAAGAGGTATGTACAACATTTACCTACTCTGCCATCATGACCAGAAATCACAGTATATTTTTTTAATTAAAGAAATAAAATACAATTTATGTAGAAGCAAATGTTCTGGCTATTTCCTGATCTGTATTCTCTATAAAAACTTTTTTTACAAAGTTTATTCAATCTCTCTCTCTCTCTCTCTCTCTCTCTCTCTCTCTCTCTCTCTTAAAGATTTTGTTGGGAAATTGGGGGAGGGGACCAGCCAAGTTGTTGATCTTCAGTCTTCATTGTGGAGGGCGCCAGTTGCCATCTGGCTTCCCCAACGGCAGCGCATGGCCTCTAAGCTCAAGGTGCTGTGTTCAATCTTAGTTGCGGGTGGGTGTAGCCACCATCCCATGCAGGAGTCGAAACAGCAGCCTTGTTGTTAAGAGTGCACACTCTATCCACTGAGCCACCCAGGAGGGGCAGCTCAGCTCAAGGAGCTGAGTTCACTCTTAGTTGCAGGTAGGCATAACCCGCCATTGAACAGGCAATCTTGTTGCTACACCAGCTGAGGCATTCTGCAACCTGTTGGCAGCTCAGCAACAGCTCAGTTTGGGTGCAGCGTCACTGGCCCATGTGGGAATCGAACCGGGGGCCCTGTTGCTCAGAGCTCGCGCTCTTAAGCCAACTCTTAACCAACTGAGCCACTCGGCCAGTCTTCTCTCTTTCTTAATTTAATATCATCTCATGTTCTTTCTTGTACAAACATTAACGACCAGAGTGTGGAAGACTCAGAGTACCTGGAATTGGTGACTGTCATCAGAAAGGGCTGGGGCTTTCTTAAAAGAAGTTTAAAATGATGGAAAGTTGGGAGAGGGAGAAAACTGAAGATCCTATAAAGGTAAAGAGTATCCAGGATATGTTGGACTGGGGAGTGGAATACAATAAATGGAGTAAGAGAGGTCTTAGGGAAGCTTTGAGATGTGAGATAATTTTAGAAAGAGAATGATGAAAAGAAAAATTTAAGAAATGATGTTGTGAATTATGAATTCGATCTCTTTTAATATTCTTTGAGAAATGCAAAAGGGGAAAGACAGTGATCATGCCTCATTATCAGACTGTGTTTCTTTGAATGCCCACCATGTTGAGAATGGCCACCTGAGCCCTGGAATTTATTCTGGTTACAACACACTAGTGTTGCTGAGTGGCCTTATGTAGTAGGTGAGCTGTATTCCATCACACTAGCATTCCATAAAATATCTTTAGAGAATTGCTCATAATGCTGCTCTTAAATTCATACAACCAGGAATAGAGATAGGGAATTAAACAAAATATTTGCTTTTGGCTTGATGACCTTTTAAGGTTTATGGAACAAAGATTAGAAACAATGGCATTTTTTTTCATTGTAAAGATTGAAACAAAACTAGATAAATTTTTGAGCAAGAGACAAATGTTACATTTTAGAAATTGATCTCATAAAATAAAACAGGAGAGCAATATTTTTTCACAATTTTAATTGCTGCATTTATTAAAACATAAATTTGTGGCTCAGTTGGTTAAGAGCTCGCTCAAGAGTTTGAGCTCTGAGCAACAGCGGTTCGAGTCCAGCCCGAGCTAAGCAGCAGCTGAGCTGCCAACAGGTAGCAGGATGGCTCAGCTAAAAAAAACAAACAAACATAAATTTGTTCACTCAAATAGAACCATTAATAACTTCACTTCAAATTTACATTAAGCCTAACACATATTTTTGGCTAACTATGGATATTACTTGTATTAATGCATCATAATATTTTGTCAGATTGTTAGGATTAAATAAATTAATATATCTGAAACTCTTAGAATGGGACCTATCATGGAGTTAGAGCTCCATACATTTAGTTATCATTTTCATAACCAAACTTCATCATTTTGAAGCACACTTTGTGCATTTTTGCAACATATCTGAAATTGGGATGGCATGGCATAAATTGATTGGTAGGATTTCTTTTCTTTCTTAGTGATACACAATTGATTGTGTCTTTGATTCAATAAAATATTATTTTTATTTTTTTCTTTTCTCCATTATTTTGGATGTTTCACTGTATTTCTCTATTCCATAAGTGATTACCTTTCTTTTTACACACTGATAGTCAAGTGCATACCTCATACATTAGAAGAAAATGAAACCACCTACCTCCTTACCCTGACCCTTACAAGACCTGTGAGAGTAAAAAAAATACTTGTGGATAAGCAAGGGTTCTGGTGATATATTTCCCATTTATTATACCTTGGGGAATGGTTGATAAAGGATTTGAAATAAACAACAAATTAATCAGAAGAGAGACTTCAAGGCAGGGACAATAAGGAAGAGAAGACTTGGTGTTGATAATGATCCTTATAAAGTAGACGTTTTCTTAACCAACTATAGATGTTTTCTTAACCAACATCTATGTTGGGTTAAGCTTGCAGGGTTTACTAATAATCTCCATTCCTTTGAACAGCTGTAACAGAAACTTTAGGTACATGAATCTGTGTCAATTAGGGTTCTTTGGTGATAAGCAAGAAACCAATTCTTGCCAACTTAAGCAAAAAGGGAGATTTGGGGAAGGGTATTCAACAGCAAAAAGGATAGACTCTGAAAACCAAATTCAGAAGTGGCTAGAGAACCAAGCTTGGCACCAGGGCAAATTTATGGATGTTTATGGTGTTGGGAACATCTGGCTTTCTTTCCTGGAGCTACTGCTGGATGAAATGGGTTTACTCTTTTTCAATCTATTTGTCATTCTGGTCACGATCAATGAAGAATGAGCCCATGAATGGCATGGGTCATGTGCCTGCTCCTTAACTGAGGAGGAGCAAGGCACCTTGATTAGAGTCTTACCAAACTGTCTCCAATGGGGAGAAATAAATCATAAAAGGAAGCAGGTGCTGTTATCAAGGGGATGTGGAATAGATGCTGGCCTGCAAAACCCAACTAATGTTCACTGACAATTAGAACAATAACAACCAGCGGTGTTCACCCTAGCATGCTAAATTCCACAATCAGTATGAAAGACCCTTGCAAACTAGAAAGAACCATAAGCACAACTTATAGCCCTTATGATTATAGCCCTTATAATTCCAGAAGACATCATAGCACTGTAACTAAAGGAAGACTTGAGGGCAGCATAGGTGGGGCAAATACCATCCAGCCCAACTCACAGCAAGCATTCACACCCCACGTGGAACACAGGTGAGACTGCAGACCGCAAGGAAAAGCACTTCCCGAGGGCTCCCCCAGATTCCTCCTTTGTCCTTAATGCACTTACCCAGCAAGGAATGCTGCATGACCCTACATGTCAATCTCATTAGCTCACATTCAAAATACTCAAATTTGTTTCAATGCACAAGATTAATCATAGCTGGTATCTTGACTTACATATTAGGTGATTCATCATGTGCACGCAAACAATCTTAACTGTTCCCAAGGTTGCATGAGTCAACTTGCTCTCATTAACTTGGGTAAATGCTCGCTGGCCTTGTTTCCATCACCTGGGTTTTTGGTGTTTTATTCTGTTTCCCAGTGTTACTTTCTTCTTCCTGACTCACCTTTAGCTCCTTGTCTTTGCTTTTGCAGTCCCACTGATTGCACAAACAAATGCCTGTTCAGGTGGCACAAGCTCCTGCTATGGAGAAAAACAAACCAAAGAACTGCTGAGCTTGTCACTTGCTTTCTTGGCCAGAGCAGGACATTAATGTTTGCAAAGGCAGCTGTATCAAGAAGCCTGTCCCTCAGGCTTGGTAGGAGCAAAAGGGCAACAAAGGCTTCGTGGGGATCTAATCTGCACAAGTCCCTGGGTGGAGTTTCATGTTTCCATCTGCCACTCTTTTTTTAAAGTCTGCTTTATTATTAGTGTATGTGTTGAGAGCTACCTTTCTTACTCTGGCTTACATACAATATCAAAGACACCTAGAAAGATACCAATAACTTAAAGGAAAGTTGCCAAGTCACTATTTTTTGTGTAAAAATGGTACACAGGAGATGAAGAGAAACTATAGAAATTTCTTGCTCCACACAACATTTCAACATAGGATCCGATAGTATTACTTTGATTTACGTTTTTGTTTATGTATTAATGTATATTACATGCATGGTTCTGTGAATGGCTGCACAGAGGCAAGTCTGACAGTTCCAAGAAGCATTTCCGCAAGCTTAGTTCTGAGGCATTTGCCTTGTCCCAACTTGTACTCTGCAACCCACCCTGCTTCCCGCCCTCTGCTCCCGAGCTCTGGCTTTTCCATTTGTGACCTTGCCTCACTCCTTAGATCTCACCCCCAGCACTAGTTTTCTAATTACAGCCTTTTACTGCCTTTCTTGATGAGCATTTAAATTTTTCTTCTGGCCTGGTCTCCTTCATCTATCAGCCTAGACTTCAGCTTTTTCTACATCTCTTTGACGTGAGAGGGTCTACAAACAGTGTCTGCCTCAACTCTGTGAACAGAACTCAGACATTTAATGAAAAAACAAAATCTAAGTGAAGAAATTATGGTCTATTTGGAAAAAAATAGGGTCTGCATATATTGAACAGCAAGATTTTGTTGCACACAATAAATGTTCAAAGATGGAGGACTCTTAAAGCCTACCTATTGGAAATAATTTTGTAGGTTAGGGGTGATAAATAAGATTTATTTCCCATGTCAATTCTGTGGAAAAGGATTCTATAGCTTCATTTAGGTTGATCAGGAAAGAGTATCTTGATTAGTGAGATTGGCCTTGAACAAGGCAACATGCATTTCCCCAATGACATATAGTCTACCATTTAGAAATCTTAAATAGAAGAGGTTTTTAAAAAATAAAATTCACTTTGAGTTAATTTTTGTGTATGGTGTCAGATAGCAGTCTAGTTTCATTCTTTTGCATGTGGCTTTCCAGTTTTCCTAACACCATTTATTGAAGTGACTTTCCTTTCTCCATTGTATGCTTTTGACTCCTTTGTCGAAAATTAGATGCCCATGTATGTGTGGTTTTATTTCTGGGCTCTCAATTCCGATCCATTGTTCTGTGTGTCTGTTATTCTGCCAATACCATGCTGTTTTGATTATTGTTGCTTACTGGCATAGTTTTAAGTCAGGGAGTGTGATGATTCTGACTGTTATTTTTTCTCAGGATTTCTCTGGCTATTTGGGATCTTTTGTGGGTCCATACGAATCTGAGAATTTTTTGTTCCATTTCTGTGAAAAATGCCACTGAGATGTTGATGGAAATTGCATTAAATCTGCACATTGCTTTAGGTAATATGGCCATTTTAACAATGTTAATTCTTTCTATCTATGTTGCAGAGGATATGGAGAAAAGGGAATCCCTGTACACTGCTGGTGGGAATGTAAATTGGTACAGCCACTATGTAAAACAGTGTGGAAGTTCCTCAAAAAAATAAAAATAGAGCTATCAATGACCCAACAGTCTCTGTTCTGAATATCTGTTGGAAAAATTTGAAAACACTTATTCATAAAGACATATGTATCCATATGTCTATTGTAGCATTATTCACAATAGCCAAGATATGGAAACAACCTAAGTGTACCTTCAGTGGATGACTGAATAAAAAAATATGTGGCAAATATGTACAATGAAGTACTCAGCCATATAAAAGTTGAAATATTGCCATTTGCAACAACATGAATGGATCTTGGGAGTATCATACCAAATGAAATAAGTCAAATGTAAAAGGACTAGAACCATATCACACATATGTGGGATACAAAACAAATAGCAACACATGAACAAACAAAACAAATAAATAAACTCATAGATACAGATACCAGAATGGTGGCTACCAGAGGGGAAGGGTGTTGTGGGGAGGATGAAGAGGGTAAAGGGAATCAAACATATGCTGACAGAAAGAGAACAGGATTAAGGTGATGAACACACAATAGAGTATACAGATATTGTATTATAAAGTTGTACACTAGGAACTTATGTTATTAACCAATGTTACCCTAATAAATTTAATTTAAAAATGAAATCAGTGTTTTAAGGAGATTATTTGACTCTGTATAGAATGGATTAAAGGAAGATAGGATGTTTTCAAAGAAACAAGTTAAAATGCTCTTGCAGTCTGGCCAAGAATTGACAAAATGGTAAAACTTAACTCCCAAAAAGGGGCAAAAAAAAAAATTTGAAATAAACTCGTAGGAAGGAGAGGGGCTGAGTCAGGATCATTGAGAATTCGCTGGATATGGACAGAAGGTCACAGTGGCAGAATCAGTGATTCTTATCCCTCCTGAAGAGGGACCAACAAGTCAGAATATCTGTCCCCCACCTTTCCCACATTTCAATAGGCATCTGTATTGAGGACAACAGAAAACTATGTCCAGTGCTATTTGCCAATGGAGAGAGTGTGCCTGTATCCTTTCCTGCCAAGTAGTCAGCAGATGGAAGATTAATGGGGCTGGCAAAATGCAGGAATGATGAGAGTCTGTATTTTGATGGCAATAAGTGTGATACTAGAAAGAAATGAGAGAGATCCAAGATGGTGAAGTAGATAAACACTGTGTCTGCGTTCTTCCATGAACACATTTAAAATTATAACTGATTATAGGACAGTCAAACTTGGAGAATCATCTGAAGTCTAGCTGAACAGAAGTTTTATAACTAAGGATATAAAGGAGAAGCCATGTGGAGACTGGTAGAAGAGACAGAGACACGAAACTGACTGGCCCCAAACCTCCATGTGGCAGTTGAGAACCAGGAGGGATATCTCAGCCACAAAGGTTCCCCCTGAAGGAACAAGGGACCCCAAGCCCCACACTAGGCTCCCCAGCCCAAAGTACTGGTGCCAGGAAGAGGCAACCCCACAACACCTGGCTGTGAAAAACATTAGGGATTTCAATCATCCAGGCGAGACAGATGGCTATGGGAAAGCCAGATGTCCTCTTAAGGGGTCTAAAACACAGACTCACTCACTTGCAGGCACTCACCCTGGGCTCCAGTGGAGGGACTTGGGGGAGGAGGAAGCGAGTCAGAGGCATACAGGGAAAGACTGAGGTGTGTGGCTTCAAGGTGAAGGCTGGAGGACAGTTGCCATTTTCCCTGTGAGGAGGCCTTCTCCCGTGCAGCCAGTAGGTGAGCACCATCTTTCCTGTATTGAGCCTGTCCCCACAGGCCAAATCTGAATCTGAACAAGTCTGCTGTTCTGCTGCTCCACCCTGCTGACTCTGCTAGAATCCCACCCCACTTAACTCCCCCAATGCTGGAGGCATTTTCTCTATGAGCAGCCAGCCCCACCCACATTGCACTCTTTCCTGGAAAGCTATCAAAGTCCAGGGATCCCAGGTTGGTGGCAACTGGCCTCAGTGTGCTCTGAGACTTTTGCTGAGTACCTCCATGCTCAGCATTAGCACTAAACCAAAATCTACATTAACCTGGTGACCACAACTCTTTCCACTCCAGTGACTCCCTGAGACCCTGCCTGAGAATTGCACACTGCTCAAGGCTTTATCAGCAGCTGAACCTTAAAAAAAAAATGTCAGGTGGCAGGAAGCCTCAGGTTATCCTGGCTTTTGAGGAGCTACTCCAGTCCTGGTACTGGTGGTAGACATCCTCAGTACAGTGTGGACTCTGGCACATGCCTACAGGTTAGCACAGCCAGCATACAACCATGGGTTGCTTTGTAGCTCCTACCAGGTAGTTCTTGGCTGGTCACAGGTAGTAGGTGACATGGGCCTACACTAGAGCCCCTCCCAAGAGGCCCCAGAGCCAATATAGCACCACCCAATTAGTCCCACAAGCAGCACATACAAAGGGTGGTCTCAACAGCCACCAGAGCCTGCTGAGTTGAATCCCACTCAGTGGGGTAAGCCCCCAGCACAACAGCCCATAAACTGTGGACATGGCCAAATCCTACACCAGTCAGTCTGAGGGTCAGTCCCACCCACTGATGTGCCAATAGCAATCAAGGATCAACTATAACAGGAGGGTACACACAACCCACACAAGAGATACTCCTGGAGCATCTGAAGCAGGTGACAATGGAGACTGTGACAGGGCCCCACAGGACACCTACCACATGAAGCCACCAGGACAAGACTGGGAGACACAGCAGATTTGCCTCATACATAGAAACAAACACAGAGAGGCAGCCAAGATGAGAAAACAAAGAAATATGTCCCCAGTGAAAGAACAGAAGAAAACTCAGAAAAAAAAGTAAATAAAATGGAGGCAAGCAAACTACCAGATACAGAGTTCAAAACAATGGTTATAAGGATGCTCAAGGAACTTAATGAGAACTTCCAAAAAGAGAACAAGCATAAAAAAGGACATAGAAACCATAAGAAAGAACCAGTCACAAGTGAAGAGTACAATAACTGAAATGAAGAATGCACTAGAAGGAATCACCAGCAGACTAGATGAAGCAGAGGATCGAATTAGTGATTTGGATGACAAGATAGCAGAAAACATCCAATCAGAACAGCAAAAAGAAAAAAGAATCCCCCCCCTCAATGGGGATAGTTTAAGAGACCTCTGGGATACCATTAAGCATAACAACATTCGCATCATAGGGCTACCAGAAGAAGAAGAGAGAAAGCAAGGGACTGAGACTCTAATTGAAGAAATAATGACTGAAACTTTCCTAACCTGGTAAAGGAAATAGATATACAAGCCCAGGAAGTGCAGAGTCCCAAACAAGGTGAACCCAAAGAGGCCCACACCAAGACACATTACAATTAGAATGGCAAAGATTAAACACAAAGAGAGAATCTTAAAAGCAGCAAGAGAAGCCTGCCAAGTGGTGCGTTGGTTAAGAGCTGGCTTGGGACACCAGAGGGCCCCAGTTCAGATTCCAGATACAAGGGCCAGTGACACTGCTGTCTACAGCTAAGATGCTGAACAGCAGCTCAACCTGGAGCTGGGCTGCTGTGAGTCACCAGCAATGGTGTAGGCTGCAGCCCCTGCTGCAGTGGGTTGCCATGGGCTACC
>NW_017731692.1:1162450-1174366 GCF_001890085.2 Hipposideros armiger
CAGTGAGCGGCCGTCCAGAAGCCGGCGACTGATCTGCCTTGCCCGGGAAGAGCGCAATGATGGTGTCAGCCTGGGCCAGTGAAGCAACGCCCTCCACAACTAGACTGAAGAACAAAAGGACAGCAACTTTTCTGTTCCCCTTACCCCAATTCCCCAGCACTGTTCCCATCCCCCAACTCCCCAATAAAAAAATCTTAAAAAAAAAAGCAGCAAGAGAAAAGTAGCTAGCAACACATAAGGAAGTTCCCATAAGATTGTCAGCTGATTTCTCAACAGAAAGTTTACAGGCCAGAAGGGATTGGCATAAAACATTCAACATGATGAAAAGCAAGGACCTACAACCAAGACTACTCTACCCAGCAAGGCTATCACTTAAAATAGAAAGACAGATAAAGAGCTTCCCACACAAGAAAAAGCTAAAGGAGTTCATCAACACCAAACCAGTATTACAAGGGATGTTAAAGGGACTTCTTTAAGAAAAAAATAAAAAATATGAATAATAAAATGGCAATAGCTACATATCTATCAACAATTACTTTCAAAGTAAATGGATTAAATGCTCCAATCAAAAGACATAGAAGGGCTGAATGGATAAGAAAACAAGACCCTTACATATACTGCCTATAAGAGAATCATTTCAGATTGAAAGACACACATTGACAGAAAGTAAAAGGATGAAAATTGAAACAAAAAGAATGAAAAAAGCTGGAGTAGCAATACTTATACCAGACAAAATAGACTTTAAAGCAATGGCTATAGCAAGAGACAAAGAAGGACACAGTAATCCCACTTTTGAGTGTTTATCTGAAGAAACCCAAAACACTACTTTAGGGACATGTGCATCCATATGCTCAGTGCAACATTGTTTACCATGGCCGAGATGTGGAGGCAGCCTGGGTGTCCATCGATGGAAGAATGGATAGAGGAGGTGGCACATATATACAATGGAATATTGCTCAGCCATGGAAGGGAATGGGTTCCTGCCATCTGCAGCAGCATGGATGGACCTGGAGGGTACTGTGCTGAGTGAAGTATGTCAGACAGAGAAAGACAGATATAATGTGATTTCGCTTATATGCGCAATCTAAAGAACAAAATAAATAAAACAGAAACGATCTCATAAATACATAAAACATTTTGATGGTTGCCAGGTGAAAGGGGGTTGGGAGTGTGGGTTAAAAAGGAGAAGGGATTAAGAAGTGCAAATTGGTTGTTACAAAGTAGTCATGGGAATCTAGGGTGTAGCATAAGGAATATAGTCAATAATATTGTAATAACTATGTATGGTGTCAGATGGGTATTAGATCTATTGAGGTGAAAGACGGGAGGGAGGTTGGGAGCTGGGTGAAAAAGGTGAAGGGATTAAGAAATACAAATTGGTAGTTATAAAACAGTCATGGGATGTAAAGCATAGGGAATATAATCAATAATATGGCAATAACTATGTATAGTGCCAGGTGGGTACTAGACTATTCATGGGGATCACTTCTTAAATTATATAAATGTCTAACCACTATGCTGTACACCTGAAATTAATATAAAATAATATTCAATGTCAACTGTAATTGAAAAATTTTAAAAGGAATGAAAGGGAAGAGGAATAAGAAGCCCAAATTTCCAGGTATAAAACAAATAATTCATGGGGATGTAATGTACAGCATGGGGAATATAGTCAATAATATTGTGATAACGTGGTATAGTGTCAGATGGTTGCTGCATTTATCATGGTGATCTCTTATTTAGGTATATAAATGTTGAATAACTATGGTGTACCCCTGAAACATATAATATTGTATGTTAGCTATATTTTTAATAAAAATCTTTTTTAAAAATAAAGAAATGGATATAAAATACTTTAAGAAATAAAGTAGAATTGATTAAAATATAATAAAATGAATAGGATTTTGTGAGTGACTACAAAAGAAATGAAAAAAGTAGAAATGACTCTATAGTTTCAGGCTTGAGAGAATGGAGAAGTCCTTAAGAGATAGAGAAGAGGAAGCTGGGATGGAATATGGCAGAAACTGCTAAATGTTCCTTCTCCTCTTCTGCTGTAGAACTAGAGCT
This sequence comes from Hipposideros armiger, assembly GCF_001890085.2. Classification (NCBI taxonomy): domain Eukaryota; kingdom Metazoa; phylum Chordata; class Mammalia; order Chiroptera; family Hipposideridae; genus Hipposideros; species Hipposideros armiger. The sequence continues at coordinate 1,164,518 of NW_017731692.1, forward strand.
GTGGATTTTTAGCTTGGTATATTACTAATTAGCTAATGTAAATTAGCTAATGTAAAAACTACATTTCCAAACCTCCTTTGCAGCTGGATGCCCAAGTTGATAAATCCTTGCCAATGGGATATAAATAGCAATGACATGTACAAGTTGGGGTTTTACTTTTAAAGAGAAGGCACATGCCTTTTTCTTCCTTTTTTTGCTTCCTGCTGCCTAGATGGCATCGGAGGAGAGGTGATGAGCCATCTTGAACCATATGGGCAAGGGAAACTCTCTAGAGATGAAAGAGCAGCAAGATTGAAGGATTCTGGTTTCAATGCAGCCATACCAGCCTAGGACTTCTTACACTGGGGCTGTTCCACAGGGGCATGGATGGGGGAGGGCTATCTTTTCTAATTCACTATTATTTGGGGTCTCTGTTACAATATCTGTGCCTACATCCTAACTTCTACAAGATATGACCTCCGTAAGGAATACAAGGTCTGACCATTAAGTTCGTGAACTTGTTGCAGCAACGTTGCTAATGTTTTTTTTTTTTATATCAGATGGATTATTCATTATGAATTTGTACCAACTGGACAAACAGTAACCAAGTTTACTATTGGGTTGTCGGAAAAGTCATGACACATTTTTCTATGTTTTTCGTTGCAAAAATGCGTCATGACTTTTCTGACAACCCAATATTTGGAAGTGCTGAAAGGCTGTGTGAAAAAGTTAGACAATCTGAACTTGCTGCCAACAATTCATGGCTCTTGCATCATGACAATGCACAAGCTCACACGGTACTGTGTATGAGGGAGTTTTTAGCCAGTAAACAAATTGCTATATTGAAACACCCTCCCTACTCACCTGATCTGGCCCCCAATTACTTCTATCTTTACGAGAAAGATAAAGGAAATATTGAAAGGAAGACATTTTGATGACATTCAGGACATCAAGGGTAATATGACAACAGCTCTGATGTCCATTCCAGAAAGAGTTCCAAAATTGCTTCGAAGCATGGACTAGGCGCTGGCATTAGTGCATAGCTTTCCATGGGGAGTACTTCGAAGGTGACAGTAGTGATAATCAGCAATGTAGCGCTTTTTCTAGCATGAGTTTGTGAACTTAATTGTCTGGCCTCATATATTAAAAAGTCCATGTCTAATAACCAGGCATTTTGCAATGAGATGATTGAACTGCTTTGTGTAATCTTCTCAATGACCAGAAAAATAGAGATGCCAGGAAACTAGAGGCAACCAAAGGTAGGGAATATTTTTTTTATAGAGAAACCATGTGAGTCTTGACAATGACAGCCTGTTGACCACGGAACTGATCAGACCAGGTTCTACAACAGGAAGATCCAGAGCACTTGGAACAGAGGAAGTTGAGTGACAGGAGCCACAAAAAACTCATGAAGAAAAAAATACCAATTCCTGTTTTGATTGTGATGGCAGACATGTAAACCAAGTTAGACAAACTGACTTTTGTCCACATTACATATGCATTTGAATTTTTGCAAGACATTTAACAAGTCTTTCTGAATTTGTTTTTGGAGAAAATGGAGGGGGTCTGTAGCCAATGATAACCTGGATGGATGACTGCATAGATAACTGAGTGGATCAGAATCAACGTGGCAGGAAAGTCTGATAATACAAAGTTGCTCAACAAGCCGAGTACTTATACAAGTCCACACTTAACGTCATCGATAGGTTCTTGAAAACTGCAACTTTAATCGAAACAACATATAACAAAACCATTTCACCACAAGCTAATTGATATAAACAAGAGTTAAGTTCCTATGCATATTTATGGTCACAAAAACATCATCAAATTTCTAAATAATGACCCAAAACACTTTTAATATTAAACATCGAAACAAACGTGAGTTATACATACATCTAAGAAAGGTTAATAAAAACAAGATCATTATTTTCTAACCCACTGATTCCAGTTCAGGGTCTCAGGTGGTAGGAGCCTATCCCAGCAGCTCAGGGAACTCACTCTTTCATCGCAGGGCACACTCGCACATACGCACACACGCACGAGTGTGCACGCGCGCATGCTTTCTCAAGCTGGGACAATGCAGACACGCCAATTAACCTAACACGCACATCTTTGAGATGTGGGAGGAAACTGGAATCCCTGGAGAAAACTCATGCAGACATGAAAGCATGCAAACTCCACACAGACAGCAGCCGCAGCCAGGAATCATTTCTTGCTTCTCATCAACATTATATCAAAACAACGTTGAATGAAACGTCATTATTCGAGGACCTGCTGTGTGCTCCATTAATGGAAACCTAGAGTACATGACAGGAGAGGACTGTACTGATCCACCTGGACAACCAGAACATTATGTCCCATTCGTGGTACCTGGAGAGGAGACACTGACAGATTGCAACCCATGCACAGGAGAGCAACAAGGGTAAACTGGAAACTAAAGAAGCAATAAAGAATAGGAGGTATTCGACCTGAAGAACAGAAGCCTTGGCGGGCGGGAGGGGTTATAATAGAGCAACTGTCCTCAAAATCTTAAGAATTGTCCCTTTAGAATGTTGTGTGGTTCCATTGGCTGAGTATTTTTCTAAGGCTATAGTGTGCTGATTCAGTGGCAGGCTGGGATTGGAACTCAGATTTCTAAGTGCTGGTTCCTAACATAGATTCCTACACCAGGACCCTCTTGGAGACAGGTGCTTTTGATACTGGCTTTTGGGGCATTTATTCCTTAGTGTGACTACATTCATCAGGCTCTGTTGAAAAAAAAATTAGAAGAGGCTGAGGGTTGGAGACACAGGTTCCCTACCTCCCCTCTTCCTTGAAGTGCTCCTCGTCTGTCCCATGCACCATGCCCACCCACTCCCCACCCACAACAATACCCTGGTTTCTCCCACTCTATTATCCCTGCAGCTAATTAAGAAGAAATGAAACTATCTAAACTAATTAAGAGGTGGTTTGGTAGTGGGTAAAAAGAGCGCTAGAGTCTAGAATCATGGAATCTAGATTTATATTCTAGATTGGCAACTAACTAGGTGACTCTGGTGAAGATATTTAATTTCTTTGAGTTCATTTCTTCAAATTAGGGAATTTAAAAATATTTGGGGGGTCTAAACTTCTGATATTAATTCAAGTAAATTCTATTTTTCAGGGGGTTACTTTCATCTTCGAGGACTTTCCGACAGGACTCTCTGGCCACCCAAAGGTTCACATGTTACCCTCAGTCATGCAGATAGCTGTCCTTCCTCTCTTTTTTCTCCCCATTATCTGAGTCATCTTCTTCTTCCATCTTCACCTGTCTAAATGCCACTCACCCTCCAAGTTCAATGTAGACTTAGTTCTTCTCCTTTGAAGTACAATAGCTCTTGCTGCTATATTTTGACTCATTGAACAAGCCAGTGTCTTTTGGGGCAGGAAGTGAGTAAGTATGGATTGATTGCTAGTCTTAAAGAATCAATTTACAGTGGTAGAATTTTAGCAACCTGACAGGCTAGTGAGGTAGTTATTTGAGAGACTCCTATGTCTTCCTCAATCACATATATAAGACTGGCCTCGGAATTGGGCAAGAGTGACAGAGCATCACGTAGCACTCCCGGAAGAGTGGGAAAGGCTCAGCTTTGTTTGCCATGTGCAATGGGTGGTGCCATTGCACAAATATTTACTGCTCCACTTGGTACCGGCCACTGTGCTAAATGCTTTATATGAATCGTTCCATTTGACCTTCACGGTAATCCTATGAAGTTGTTCCTATTACTGTTCTCACTTTACAAATGAAGAAACAGAAGTCCAGAGGATTTAAATTATTAGCCCAAGGTCACCAACTCTGAGTAGTGAAGCCAAGAGCCAAATCCAGACTGTCTGATGCTGGAACCTGAGCTCTTCACCAGACAGCTCCTTACAGTAGGCACAGACTTGTCCCTCTTGGAGCATAGAGCCCAGGAGGGGAGACTCCTGGTCATCTGGATACAGTCAGATACTGTAGGGATAAGCACAAGGTCCCATGGACACACCAGAGGGCCAAGGAAAGTCTCCTGAGAAGAAGTGGTATTTATGTGGCGTTTCCCAACAGGAGCTGAGTGAGCCAGAAGAAGACACAGCAGAAACCCAGAAGCAAGTGATAGAAGGGAGAGTGTGGCTTATTTGTATAAAGGCAAGCAGATTTGTATGACTGCAGGAATAGAGGGCAGTCCGAGAAATGAGGCCGGGGAGGTAGGTGGGGGGCATCACATGAAGGGCCTTGTATGCTTATATAAGAAATGTGGACATTTGTATGAGAGCAGTGGGAGTCGCTGAAGGATTTTAAGCAGGAAATGGTCCGATTTGTACATTAGGAAGATCACTCCATTTGCTATGTAGAAAACGGATGGAGTATCCCCTTCCTTCCTAACAGAACTCCCAGCTTGTTCTGAGTAACCATGTACATTATGGGATACCCCTGGAGGGCTTCTAAAAAGGTTTCCTCATGCCTGAGTGATGTACAAGAGAAGAGATAGCCTTTTTTTTTTTTTAATCTCCGCACGTTGTACGGACTGGATATGACACCAGAAGTGGACGTGGTTATCAAATTACAAGCCTAAGGATGAAGCTACCACACGGGGGAGTCTGAGACTAAGAGATGCAGAGGGAAATGGTGGCAGGGCTCTTTAATTTGCCTGGTCGGGGCTCTGTTCTGCCACTGCTGCTCAGGGAAGCCTAGAGAAAGGCTTGCTGCCACCACACAGAAGCTCGCTCTTGTCAATTGGCTGCAGTTGTCCCTCTTGACTTTCCAGACTCGCTCTCCATCTTTCTTCTCCTTGTTGTAAGAGGCAGGAGGCTAACCTGTAGTGACCCCATCGACAGGCTTACCTTCCCTGTAGCTGCCAGCAGGGAGCAATCAGGGAGAGAACAATGAAGCAAGAGGATTGATTCCTTCAGCTCCTCCAGTTGGGGACACTGCAGGGGTTGCGTTCCTTGTACAGTTGCTAGCTCCTATAAGGCAAGCCTTGAGGTCTCTGAATTCTAGTTATTCCTCCCTCAGGCCTGAAATGGGGGAACACTGCCTTACTAACCCTGAACAACTACACTCTCCCTTGTGTTTTTTTCTCTACTTTGCCCATACCTTTGAAAAGAATTCCTGTATTAAAATCTCCTCAAAGCATCCCAATATGGGTATGTCATCTCTTTCCTGCTGGAATCCTGACTACGTACTTCCTTCATTGTGTTCATCTGAGGCATCTGAGAAGCAGATGCCAAGACAAGACCACATGTGTAAGGACTATAATGAAAATCTGACCCTGAGTGAAAGAGATTGGGAAGGAAGACTGAACGGAAACATTCTAGACTGCCAAGCAATCTAAGGAAGGTTTGACAAGGCTATGGAAGAGTTCTCAAGCCAGTCAGCCAGCAGAGGAGTCCCATGTCTCCCAGGAATGGGCTTGTTTTAGTATTCCTGCTGTCCTTAGTCCATGGGGGGGGGGGGCAGCAGTCCATGGGAAGTGTGACCTCTGTGTAAATATGGCAATGGGTTTGAGACCTCCCTATGGTTGGAGGTCCTTGAGGCACATTCTTGTGGCCACCACACTCATCCTATGAACATTTTTAGCACTACCTTAAGACCTGTGTGTTCCCCCAACACCCCGCCACCAAGACTCTAATTGTTACCTTGTTGTATCTATTTCCCCCTCAAAAGGGTTGTGTTAAAGTTTAAAATGTGCTTTCTCAGACAAATGGTGATGCCAGGATACTCCACTGGGGAAAGGCTGGCTAGATGTCTCCCAAGTGACCATAGAGGGTGTCATTTGTTAACTTACAAATCTACAATCATCAGCAGTTAGATAATTAGTCTGGTAAGCTCAAAATTTGATTTTGTCAACACACTATGCAGTTAATTTCCCAGGGCAAACTCATGCTAATCATGTTCAAGAAGCTAATGTAAAAAAAAAAATTGTAATGTCAAGTTATTCACTTTTCAAGAGAAACCAACTTTAGAAGGACTAAGACTATCTGGAGTCACTAGGATCAATACATTACTTCCCTGCAAAAGCTAGATAATAATCAGGAGATGGCCTGTTGAGTGTGACATCAGCTCTGGGGAATTGGGTAAATCAAAGGTTTAGAACAGCAGGCAAGCTAGCCGAGTGCATCACAGTCTCACAGAGATGGTCTTGCAGATAGGATGTGAATTCTCAAAACACAATGGATATTACCCTCTAGCTATATCTACCTATTAGGAATGGTATTGCATATGCAAAATCCATTGGCTAAGGCTCCTTCTCCACTGGTCATGGTTTGAACAAACACTACTAACATTTATCTCTGTGTCTGTCTGTTTTCTCTGTTTCCATGGTTAACAGTCCTACCACCATTTCTCTTTACACCACCCCACCTCCCACTTTCAGCCAGCCCAAGAGCCTTGGAAGCCATCCTGTCTTTTTCTATTGACCTTTCACATCTAATCCAATATATATTGGTATTACAGATTAGTAATTGAAAACTCAGTCCTATTTCTCCCATTTCTAAATTTCTGTGGTCCTTAAATACCAACAATAATCAAATACTATCAACAAAGCTTCTTTCTGTTTTCAAGGCCCTGAGCTAGAAAAAGGAGCCTCAGGGTATATTCCTAGGTCTACTTAGTTTTCATCTCTGGCAGAAGGCAACCTCCAACTATGTTTCTTTTCCCTATTAATGGAAACTCAGCAGTGACTTTTCCTAGGAATGTGGTTGGGAAGAACCATCTGGAAACCCTAGCCCTCTCTGATTCTTCACCTGTTTAAAGAAGAAATGTAGTCTGACCACATCCAGCTATATAGCAAAGTAATTCTGCAGGAGTTTTCCTGCCTCTAAGGAGCCTGCCCAGCCCTCTGGCAAGGAGAAATCCATTGTCCCAATTTGGAAAATGGAACAAGCCATGATGCCAACCTCTCCTGATGCATATGCAGATAGTAGAAACACTCCATCAGGTTAGATTGTCCTCCTCGGACTTAGCCCATGTTGTTCTTGTCATCCTTAATCTACTTCACCAGGCTGTGTTAATAATGTGCATCTGCTTCTCCCATTCCATTTTGTAAAAAGACAGCAAAATGAGCCTTGCTTCCATGTCCCACCATGCTCTTTGTATGTCAATTACAAGTCCACATAGACCAGTCCAGTTTTCTGCTTTCTCAGACTCAGAACCAAAACAGAAAGCCACAAGACTCATATGTTTCCAAACAAATGTGGGTAGAGCAGGGATAAAGTTCTGAGAGTCAGAAAACCCAATTTTTAGGCTGGTTTTGTCCTGAACTAATTCATCAGCCTTCAACAAAACATTTACTCTTTCTGGAGTAGTTGCTTCCTTCTTTTAAAATGTTAGTGGTGATATTTGGTACCACTCACCTCTAAGAGCTCTTCAGAGGTAAAATACGATATAGGATGTGAAAGTGCTATAGGAGATAAAAAAGATATAAAGAGTTCTGCCAAGGTAAAGGGCTGCATTTGATGTAGGTGATTAAAAAGTATTCTGCAACCTGAAGGGGTATTTGTGTTTAACCCAGGAAGAGGTCTTCAGCAGATCTCAGCAAACTGATCAAAACAAAATATTCTCATTTATGAACACTCTGGGTTCCCTCCAGCCTTGTGTAGCATAGCAATATCTTCAGGGCTTTGTGACTTCATTAGTTTGGGTCATCCAAGGCCCACACCAAGACACATCATAATTAAAATGGTGAAGGTTAAAGACAAAGAGAGAATCCTAAAAGCCGCAAGAGAAAGGCAAATAGTAACTTGTAAGGGAGCTCCCATAAGATTGTCTGCTGGTTTCTCAACAGAAACTTTGCAAGACAGAAGGGATTAGCAGGAAATATTCAATGTGATGAAAAGCAAGGACCTACAATCAAGATTACTCTACCCAGCAAAGCTGTCATTTATAATTGAAACAGATAAAGAGCTTCACAGACAAGAAAAAGCTAATGGAATTCATCACCACCAAACCAGTATTACATGGAATGTTAGAGGGACTTCTTTAAGATGGAAAAAATATATAAAAAATATAAATAATAAAATGGCAAGAACTACATATCTATTAACAATTACTTTAAATGTAAATGGATTAAAAAAAGACATAGGAGGGCTGAATGGATAAGAAAACAAGACCCTTACATATGCTGCCTACAAGAGACCCACTACTGATAGAAAGCACATACACAGACTGAAAGTAAAGGTAACAGGAAAATAGAAACAAAAAGAAACCAGAAAAAGCTGGAATAGCAATATTTATACCAGACAAAACTGACTTTAAAACAAAGGCTATAACAAGAGACAAGGACCCAGTAATCCCATTTCTGGGTATTTGTCTGAAGAAATCCAAAACACTACTTCGAGGTGACATATGAATCCATATGTTCATTGCAGCATTATTTACAATGGCCAAGATATGAAAGCAGCCTAAGTGTCCGTCAATTGATGAATGGATAAAGAAGATATGGTACATATATACAATAGAATATCACTCAACCATAAAAAAGAATGAAATCTTGCCATCTGCAACAACATGGATGGATCTAGGGGGTATTATGCTGAGTGAAGTCATACAGAGAAAGAAAAATGACATATGATTTCACTTATTTGTGGAATCTAAAGAACAAAATAAATGAACAGAAAACAAACAAACAAACTCATAGATACAGAGAACATTTTTTTTTAAGATTTTATTGGGGGAGGGGAACAGCGTTGGGGAATCAGGGAAGGGGAACAGACAAGTTGCTGTCCTTTTGTTCTTCAGTCTAGTTGTGGAGGACGTCGCTTCACTAGCCCATGTTGGTATTATCATTGTGCTCTTCCCGGGGGAGGCAAATTGGCCGCCTGCCCCTGGACAGCAGCTTATGGTGGCTCACAGCAGCTCACGCTGGCTGCTGGTCTCTCATGGTAGCTTATGGAAGCCAACTGCAGCCTACGCTGTTGCCAGCAACTCATGGCAGCCCAGCTCCAGTTCAAGCTGTTGTTCACCATCTTAGCTGTAGAGGGCGCAGCATCACTGGCCCTCATGTGGGATCTGAATTGAGGTCCTACTGCTCAGAATTGGAGTCCGAAGCCAACTCTTATCCAACGCGCCACTTGGTGGGCCCCCAGAGAACATTTTGATGGTTACAAAATGGGAAAGGGGTTTGTGGGGTTAAAAATGGGAAGGGATTAAGAAGTATAAATTGGTTGTTACAAAACAGTCATGGGCATATAAAGTATAAGAAATATAGTCAATAATATTGTAATAAATATGTATGGTATCAGATGGGTACTAGACTTTTTGGAGTAATCACCTGGTAAGTTATATAAATATCTAATAACTATGCTGTACACCTGAAACTAATATAATATTGTATGTCAACTGTAATTTAAAAATTTAAAAATTGTTTAAAAAAACAAATATTATATATACATGAAGATGTTCATCTTCCTGCCCCCTCCCAAGAGACACAAATTACATTTAATTCTTCCAAAGGAAGTAAGGCCAATAAAATGTATTAAAAAATGAAATTAATTATACACCAAGTCATTTGGAATTATACAATTTTTCTTTAACCCCAGAGTTTCTTTTCTAAAGACTTTATGTTTCAGGTAGAGAGACTTCACAGAAGAATTTCCCAGAAGACCTCAGTCAACCCAGAGTTATGAGGAAAATTTGTATTTTAGTTAAAGGTGAAAAATGTCTCTTTTTTTACATCGGAAAACTCCTAGAAACACAACAGAGTCTGTATCGGCACTCTCAGCAAAAAGAATTACACCTGGGCCGGCCAAGTGGCGCGATGGTTAAGAACTGGCTTGGGATGTGAGAGGGCCCCAGTTCGGATCCCACATATGAGGGCCAGTGACACTGCCCTCTACAGCTAAGATGCTGAACAACAGCTCAACCTGGAGCTGGGCTGC
>NW_017731692.1:1174601-1212994 GCF_001890085.2 Hipposideros armiger
TGGGCCAGTGAAGCAACATCCTCCACAACTAGATTGAAGAACAAAAGGACAGCAACTTGTCTGTTCCCCTTCCCCTAATTCCCCAGCGCTGTTCCCATCCCTCCAATTCCCCAATAAAAATCTTTTAAAAAAAAAGAAAAGAAGAATTACACCTGATGAACCACCAAGCCTAGAAAAAAAGAATAAAGAAAGAAAAGAGCTTAGCAAGCTCTTGTTTTGTTTTTAATATACTAATCCTTTTTTCTTTCCTGATACGACAATGAGAGCCTACATTTGGGCGATTTCTTAGAGATCCAAAATGCTATAGTGGGAATGAAATCTCTTCACTGAGTTCTAGGTTTACATAAAACATTTGATCACTGAAAGAAAAAGGTTAGATGTAAAATCAACCTCACCCTAACATAACAAAAATTGACTGAGGTATGAACTGTGTAATGCTCAGGAGTACTCATCTGGTAACTGTAGTGTGCTGAATGGTGCCTTTCCCGCACCAAAAAGATATGTTCAAGTCCTAACTCCCAACACCTATGACTGTGACCTTATTTGGAAAGTGGGTTTTTGAAAATGTAATTCATTTAAGGATCTGGAGATAAGAGGCTCATCCTGGACTCTCCAGGAGCATCCTACATCCAATGATAAGAGTCCTTAGAAGAGACACACAGAGGAAACACAGAGCAGGAGACAGTGTGACTATGTAGGCAGAGAATGGAGTGATGCAGCCACAGGTGGAGAGATGCTGACAGCCACCAGAAGCTGAAAGAAGCAATGAACAGATTATTTCCCCTGGAATCTTTGGAGGGAGATGGCCCTGCCAGCATCTTAATTTTAGATTTCTGGCCTCCAGGACTGTGACAATATAAATTTCCACCGTTTTAAGCTACCAAGTTTGTGGTAGTTTGTTATGGCTGCCCCAAGAAATGGAAACAGGAACCCACCCAGATTAGGAAGCCAGGAGACATAAAGAGGAATTGAATCATTTAAAAGAACAAGCCCACTGCAAGAGGATTATACTATGGTTGGAATCTAAACTACACACATCCTGCAGAAACAGGTCGTGCATCAAGGTTTAGATGACAATGTGACACATTTCCTAGTTGAGGGTATGCGCCAAGGAGAAATAATTTATTCAGCACCTACCATGTGTCAGACACTGTGCAGTGCCAGCCCTCTCCATTATCTGTGTGGCATTGTGTTACTGATCACCTGTATTCACCGGCCCACATCTGCCACCAGATAAAGGCCACTCAGTCAGTTTGAGCCCCAAGTGAAGATGATGGGCATGCGATGAGCATAGAGTGTGAGTGAGAACAAAACCACAGAGTTATAGAGCTCATTTCTCATAGCAGCACAACCTAGCCTGTCCAGACTCACAGGGAATCTTGTCTAATCTTAACCTCATGGAGCAGATATCGTCTTCATTTGAGAAACAAGAAAACTGAGAGCTCAGACAACTTCATTAGCTTGACCAATGACACACAACTAGGAAAAGGCAGAACCAGAACTGACATCTTGAATGCCGGGGACATCAATAAAACCTTTCGAGTTAAGGCAACATACAAATATGGGTTTCAGGAATATTAATCTACATGGAATGTGGAGTGACTTGCAAGAAAGGCAGGTGAGAAGGCCATGTAGGAGGTTATGAAAGTACGTGGAATTCATACCAGAACTAGGAATACTCTTCCAAGCCGGCTGTAATGAAGAAACCCTGAAGGGCTGTGGCAAGAGAGGGTGAGGCATACAGGTGGGCCAGATTGAAACACAAAACAGGAAGAGGAGAATAAAAACTGGAGACACAGACAGGAAATTGTCAGAGAGTTCTGACGTCAGACAGGCCTGCGTTAGAATCCTGCTTGCTAAGCTCATATTCTCCCTTGTGAAGCAGGATAATCATAGCACATTTCTCCTTGGCTTAGGGGCAGGTTAAATGAGATGAGGCAGGTAAAGTGTTTAGCACTTTAAGTACGAGTTGTGTTATTATTTCTAAATTTACTTTAGGTGTGGTCTGTGCCTTGATGTTTGAGAATGAGTTAGGAATTCCAGATGGCAACTGTGTATGGGAATTTTTCATAGGTGTAGGAGGCTTTTGCAGAGCAATGTTCCTTACAGTGTCTTTTAAAAGATCATCAAGAAAACCTCTATAATCCATGTCCTTCAAAGGAGAGAGATTCTTTGGGGAGGTAAATCCTCTTCACTGTCAGCCTTCATGGGGAGAGAGGGTGGGAGGTACAGTCAGGGTTGAGAAAGTTCCATGTTTTTCTTAGCCCCAGAAGGAAGGAAAGAAACAAGGGAGGGAAGACATGTAGTCTATTAAGTGCTTTCACATACCTCATTTATTCTTCACAATGACATATTTAATCCTTACAAAAATTTAGCAGGGTATTATGTTTCCTAATAACTTCTTTTTGTAAATTATGTAAATGGTCATTTAAATAAACATTTATTTAACCACTATTTGTCAAGAGACTGCTATTGTTGATCAGGCATTGTACTAAGTCCCAGTACACAGTGGGACAAGGTATAGTCTCTTGTCTCAAGGTGCTTTTAATCTGGTGAAGAGAGAAAGCTTATAAACAAGTAAATGGCATATAATTACAACTTGTGGTGCATTCCGTGATGGAAATAAATGGTGCCCCGTTGGGGAAATACGAAGATGATGTAGACAGGATGGTTTAGGAAAATCTGGAAGATGAAATGGACCTGATCATACAAAGAACAGGGCAAGGATGTGTGTTACAGTGGTGATGGCAACAAAGGAGAGCCTCCTGGCTAAGAGCTGGCACATTCAAAAGTCCTGAGGCATGAAAAATAGGTCAATGCCTGAGACCTCCAGACACTGGGGGCTAATGTGGTTGTGATACAGCGAGTGAGGGGCGAGTGGAAAGAGAAGATGATACAGCAGAGGCAAGCACGAGATCTCACAGGGCCTTGGGGGCCTGGTAAGGAGTTTGAATTTTGTTTAAAGGGAATTAAATAGTCATGGAAGACTTAAGCAGGGGGGGTGATCTTTTACTTATATTGTGTACAAAAATCTGATGTAAGTTTTTACAAGTACACTGGAAGCTGTGGGGAGGATAGGGCTGGAGGCAAACAGGAGTGTAAGGGAGACCTGTCCGGTCTTCCAGGTAACTGACGATGGCGGCTTGGGCATGGAAGGTGACAGTACAGAGGGAGCAGAGTGGATGAATTCCAAGGGCACATAAGTAGTTGATGTGGCTGGACTGGTGGGGAGGCTGTTTGAAGGAGTTGACAATCAAAGATGGGAGCTCCTCAGCTGGCAAGAAATACATGTGGTGTTCATGTCTGCATCCCCAAAGCTAACTGGTGGTCTAGGGAAATAAAAGGATCCAATAAATGGTGAATTTAAGTAAACTGGATGTGTTCCTATGAATCCCAGAGACGTTTCTCAATCCTCACCCAAGCCCTTGTCATGACAATCTCCTTTTGTTTGACTCATCCCACAAATAAGAACCTCAGGCATAGTTTCTGGATGCATTTACTGGCCCCACTGTTCTCAGCACTGGACAGACTATGCCTGGAACACTAAATACCACGTAGTCAGAGGGACTTTAATGAAACAGAGAGTGGCTGGAGAAAGGCCACTCAGTGATGAAGAATTCAAGTATCCTATTATGTGATAATTAACCCCAAATGCTTAAAGGGCTTAAAGCTGTTCTTAAAGTGAGCCTACTCCCACCTGGCTTCAGGCACTAAAGCTCTTCCATTGTCAGACTCAGCCCTACACATTCCCTATGCCAGTAAGAGCCTGACCCGACTCCTAATTCTACCTGAATTCTAGCCCCATGACCTAGAGAACTAATACAGTTACCGTATTTGCCGGCGTATAAGACGATTTTTTGGCCCTGAAAAATATGCCTCCAAGTGGGGGATCGTCTTATACGCCAGGTACACTTCAGATAGACTGCCCATAGTGCTTGCCCCGTGCCATAGTGGCCTCCCGATGCCCGCCCACTTCATTCCACATACCTTTCAGGCATCAGCAGCGCTGCTGGGTGTATGCTCGGCTGTTATGCGATTTTGCTGTTATGCGATTTTACCACACTCGCAAAATCGCACACAGCCGACCATACACCCAGTATGATAGCGCAAAATCGCGAATCGCGATACCATACTGGGTGTATGGTCGGCTGTGTGCGATTTTGCGAGTGTGGTAAATTCGGGTTACCGTATATTTCTTTACATATGCATTGAAGATTCGCGATTTTGCGCTATCATGGTGCCTGTTAGAATGTTGAAGAGCTCGCACTTGCGCACTAGTGAGGTCCCAGGGAGATGCTGATGCAAGGGTGGACCAGACTGCTATAGTGACAGGGCGGGCAAACAGGGAGCAGGGACCAATCAAATCAGGCTTTGTATACAGCCAACAGCCAACCACAATACTGCACCATTGTACAGTACAGCATAGAAAATGTCGACCAGTCAAACCCTTATCATCCCTATCATGGCACCAGCCAAAAGAAAGAAGTATGATGCAAATTTTAAACTGAAAGTTATAAACTTTGCTAAGGAAAATAATAATTGTGCTGCTGCAAGACAATATGGAGTAACAGAAAAGATGGTTCGGGACTGGAAATCAAATGAGAAAGCATTAAAGAGTATGCCAAGGGGTAAGTGTGCATTAAGAAGAGGCACCCCACACTGGCCAGAACTCGAAAAACATGTAGCAGACATGGTGGCTCAACATCGCCAAAACGGTTATGTGGTGACACGAAATACAATACGCTTGTTTGCACTTCAGTGGGCCAAATCAAATCTGATATTGTTTTACCTTTTATTTGGTGTGTGGAAGGTGTGCGGAAGAGGGAGTAGTCTTATACGGCGAGTATATAACAAACTTTGTATTTTGAGTGGAAATATTAGGGGGTCGTCTTATACGCCCAGTCGTCTTATACGCCGGCAAATACGGTAGAGTTGGTTTCTATTGCTTACTATTGAAGAATCCTAATTATGACAGGGTATAAGATGCTTGGTACAGTGTCCTGCAAGTACTCAATACATAGTATCAATGACTATTATATTATTAAAAGAGTTAATCTACTCATTCTGTCTCACTCCAGAGGGCAGACCTAGAACTACTGGGAGGAACTTATAGGGAGGTAGAATTCAATTCAATGACAAAAAGAAGGAATTCCAGTAATCAAAACTGGAAACAAGGGAGCCATTTACCTAGCCAACTAATGAATTCTCTCTGCTTGAAAGGATTCAAGCTGAGAAGGAAATTATGTATGCTATAGAATAATTCTTGCATTGGGAGGGAAGTTGAACTCTCCAACTTTTGGGTACCCTCAAATCCCAGCTTTGAGATTCTGTCATTCTACAATTCAACATTGCTTAGGGATGCTTGCCTAGTGTCATCATATCTAACCTCTCCCATTTCTTGGGGCAGCCAGCCCAAATATGACATCAGCTGAGAAGACTATTAAGGAAAGGAAAAATAAAGCAGGAGGATTTATGGGAAATGTAGCAAAGCATCAAGCCAGGATGATTTCTACATCAAATGTGATAGTCCTGAGATAGCAAGCTCCCAACAAGTAAGAAGTTAAAAAATAATAATCCTCAAATAAAGAGGCTGACCAAATAACAGGTTAACATTAAACTTACAGAGAAACTGAAAACAAAAAATCCTTGAAATTGGCCACAGGGTTTTGGCAAGCCAGTCCTTGCAGATGAACAGGAAAGGCGGCCAGGAGTCTCAGAGTGGTACAGTCGGAGAATGAAGACAGCACGAGCCAGAACCTTGGCGGCTGCTATGGTCAAATATCTCTGAATTGTGCAGAGTTTAAAGAAATGATTATGGCAAGATGTCATGAATGCAACAATTAAAGCTGAGAACAGATCATCCCAAATCTGGGAAGAGGTGTGAGCAAACTCAACTCCCTGCAGAAAATAGGAAGATAATGACTGCCAGGATATCTCTATCAAAAACTCAAAGACTGCATCACAGAAGCTGAGCCAACAGCCTAGCAATCAACACAGGCCATTGGCTAGAGCCAGGAGGGAATCATAACCGAATTCCACTGTTCAAATTACCGGGGGAGGAAATGCCTACTATATAACCCACAAAAAGATCAAAAGAAAGTAATTGTTGTGGAGACTTTAAAAATGGAAGTCCTCAAATGAAAATGGAGTAAGCTTAAAGTGCGGAGGTATAGAACCAAGCCAACTTGCCCTTCCTTTAGCTCCCCTAGAATGTGCTTGTAACATTCTTTAGGGACCCCAATTCTCTGTCATCTAAAATGTTTTATAGTCTCCAGTTGGGACTATAGTATGGTTACACAGATGGGACTGGAATGTTTAAGATTTATGTAAATTTTTGGAGTTTGCTCAATATTGAAGAAGACCCTGGAGGTTCTAAATAATGTCCTTGAGCTGAGACATCCGGAGCCTCAGAGTTCACGAGGCTGAGAGAATTTAAGAAGATAAGATCACGTGGGGAGACCTGTCTAATGTGAACAAAACATCTCCAAACTGGGTCAGAGGCCACATTTTTCATCCTTGCTGAGACCATTGCTACTCACCATGGCCTCAATGCTTATTTTGGAGTGTGAGTTATTAGGATGATGAAAGGTGGCCAAATGAGGAGAAAATTATGAAAAGACATCTAAATGTGGAAAGGAAGCCTAACCTGTAAAAACTGTTGTGTGAGTTTATACCTTTAACTTGAACTTGTAATATCACATAGTCTATTACAGCAGTCTCCATTATCTATGTCATAAACCACATGCACCATAAATCACACGGTACAATGCCACCATTATGGAGTCAATTAAGTCTTCTAAGTTCCTGCTAGCTAGGCAGTACCCATCTTCTCTCTCTTAGGAAGGTCATAAATCCCAAGGGGAAGGTTTTCAGAAATATTAACAAAAAGACCCAGAACAAAAGAGATCAAAGACCCACGGCATCCTCAAGAAATAGAGCTTTAAAATGAGAAGAAATTGCCCTACATTTTGGAGAAGAAACACTCCCATGAGTTCCATGGGTTATGTAATCACACAGGTTTAGGTTGGAACCCTATTTTCACATTCCTTAGTATGTGATCCAAGCAAGGGACATAACGTTTTGAGTCTCAGTCTCCTGCCCTATAAAACAAGGAAATACCATATTGCTCCTATGACTATAATGAGGATTAAATGAATTAAAAGTAAAGCATTTAACACAGTACTTTGCAAGCAGTAGAGGCTCATTAAGCAACAGCTATTAAACAAACAACAAAGCAACAGCTATTATTGTTGTAACTATAAAGGTACAATACAAAGCCTCCTTCTTCAAGCTCAGCAGGGATATGAAGAGACAGCCCCCCATTTCCCATCTCCTACAATGGGAAGACTTATCCCATAGCTCCCACTGACTGCAGTACCCCTAGGCTTGAGAAACAGACAACAGAAATTTAAAGACTATTTTAAAAGCATTTTCTCCTCTCTCTATTTTCTTTGTTTGAGGCTTAAATAATGTCTCGATTCCTAGAATCCTGGAAGGGAAGAAAATTAGTAAACAGTATTCTGGTTGATAATTGTGTGTAGGATAATAATTTGCTACCTCAAGGGGAATTTTGTGATTATGGATGTCTGTATAGGAGCTATTGCTTCAGGCCAGCTCCTTGTTGTAACAGTTTTACAGAATGGTTAAGCCAACAGCTTTGACTAGCTTCTGACATTAATCAGTTAATTAGCTTGTTAATCCATTTATTAATTAAATAAGTATTGATGAGAGCTTTCTAACAAGTTCTGTGAAGAAAAATAATGCAGGGGATAGAGATAAACAGTGATAGGGAGGGCAATGGAGTGTGCTGTTTTAAATAAGGTGTCCTTTGAGCTGAGCAGAGAGCTCTGGGAGGTGAAGGAGGCATAAGAAGGTTTGGGGAGAAACATTCAAAACAGAAGGAAAAGCGTGGGCAAAGGCTCTGAGATAAATGCGAGGGGCATGTCTGAGCAAAAAGACCTTAGTGACTGAAGTGGCGTGAGCAACGGGGAGAGTGGGAGGAGGTGGGGGAGTCAGGTGTTACGGAGACATTTTTATTCAAAATGATCTGAGAAGTCATTAGAGGGTTTTACGCTGGAGTGACATGAGCTGACATATTTTAATTGCATCACTGACTACTGTGTTATGAATAGATAGAGAAGGGGACACAGACCATAGTAGCAGAGGGGCAGTTACCACAGTCACCTAGACAAGAGATAATGGTGGTTTGGGACTGGGATGGTGGTGGTAGAGGTGATGAAATGTGGTCAAGTTCTGGTCATAGTTTGAAGGCAGAGCCTAACTGACTTGATCTAGGGTATGAGAGATAACTCAAGGACAATTTCAAGGTTTTTCTCTAGGTGCCCAGACATTTGGTCCAACATTATTCTGGGCATGTCTGCGAGGGTTTCTGGAGGGGATTAACATTTGAATCAGTACACTAAATAAAGCAAATTACACTTCCTCATGTGAGCGGGACTCCTCAAACCTGTTGAAGGCCTCAATAGAACAAAAAGGCTGATCCCGTCTTAAGGAAGAGGGATTCCACTTGCTAGACTGCTTGTACTAGGACATTGATTTTTTTTCCACGACTTCTTGCTACTGCTAATCTTTCGGCTGCCTCACTGTCTTCTATTGGCTTCTTAGTTCTCCCATTACCTGGGTAACCAGTTCCCTGCATCACATGTCTTCTGTTTCAAATTCTGAGTGTTCATGTTTTTCTGGGAGGATGATGACTGTTGGAGTGTGGAAGGGCCTCAGTCAAGAGTTTCATAAGAAGTGAGGATTAAGCTCCAACTCCATGGAGTGTCTCAGTTCAGTGGTTATACCTAAACACTGATTCTCAACCTTGGTTGCACAATTAGAATCACCTGGGGAGTTAAAAAAAAAAAAAAAAAAGAGAGCAATATCTGATCCAACTGAAACAGTCTCCAGTGTGGTGACCCAGACATTAGTGTTTTCTGAAGGATAACCTATTGGGTTGTCGGAAAAGTCATAACGCATTTTTGCAATGAAAAACATAGAAAAAATATGTCATGACTTTTCCAACAACCCAATAGATTTGAGATGACTTCAAAGGAGTGAGTGTGTGTGTGTGTGTGTGTCAGGAGTGGGGGTGTTATAAAGATCAAGAAAACTTTCTACTTTCACATGACTATGTAGCCTTAGAAAACCTATGTGGACCAAAGATCAGAAGTACATCCAGTAAAGATTTTCTCCTAATTTAGTTCATTGAGCTATAATTTTTATACAATGAAATATACAGATCTTAAATGTATAGTTTGGTGAGTTTTGACAAATGCAGAGTTGTGTAACCCATAGTCCCACACTCCTATACAGATATAAAATATTTCTTTTACCCCAGAAAATTTTCTCATGCCTTTACTCAGTTAACCCCAGAATTCTCAAGAAAGCCACTGTTTTGATTTCTATCAACATTGATTAGTTTTGTCTGTTCTACGACTTCATATAAACAGAAGCATGCAGTATGTATAATTTTGTATCTTGCATCTTCTACTCATCATAATGTTTTATGACTCATCAATGCTATTGCATATATCAGTAATTTATTTATTTTTTATTGCCGAGGAGTATTTCATTGTATGAATAAATCACAATTGTATCTTAATTCTGTTGGTGGACATTAGGGTGGTTTCCAGATATAGAAGGCTGCTTAATAAGTTTGTTAACATCCTAACAAATATCATTCATAATCATGCTGGGGTTTTCTTAAAAGGCCTTTATTGTATTGCAAATTTTTCTTCTATTTGTAGTTTGCTGAGAGTTTCTATAATAAATGGGTTTTGAATTTTATCATATGCTTTTTCTGCATTTATTAAGATCATCACATTTTCTTCTTTATTCCGTTAAAGTAGTGAATTATATTGGTTAGTTTTTAAATGTTGAAATAACCCTGCATTCCTGGGATAAACCTACTCAGTCAAGATACATTGTTTTCTACATTACTGGATTTTATTTGCTAATGTTTTGTTAAGGATTTTTGCATCTATGTTTATGAAGAAAACTGGTCTACAATTTTCATTTCTTGTAATGTCCTTACCTTGTTTTTGCACTGGGGTTATGTTAGCCTCATAAAATGAGTTGTAAAGTGTTTACTTTTTTTCTATTTTCTGAAATAGTTTGTATAAGACAGACATTACTTCTTCTTAAATTTTTGATGAATTCACCAGTGGAGCAAACCTGGCCTAGAATTTTCTTATTGGGAAAGTTCCAACTATAAATTTAGTTTGTTTAACACATATCGATCTATACAGATTTTCTAAATTTTTTATGTGTGTCAATATTGGTATCTTTCAAGGAATTTATTTTTTCCATCTAAGTTGTCAAGTTCATTTGCATAAAAATTTTCATACTGTTACCTTATTATTATCCTTTTACTGTCTGAAGTATATGAATTGATGTTCCCTCTTCACTCCTGATATTGGTAATTTGTGGTATTTTTCTTGATCATTCTTCCTAAGGGTACATAAATTTCATGAATCTTTTCAAAGAAACTTTTTATTTTTTCTGCTGTTTGTCTTATCTAAATATTTCATTGTTCTTTGCTCTTTCTGATTTCTGCTCTTGCTCTCTTCTGATTACTTTGGGCTTAATTTGCTCTTTTTTTCTAGCTTTTTAAAGTAGAAGCTTATGTCACTAATTTTAAAATGTCATTTCTTCTTTTCTGATAAAGCATTTAGAACTCTAAATTTCCTTCTCATCACTGCTTTAGCTGCATTCTACACATTTTGATATGTTGTGTTTTCATTATCATTCAGTTTGAAATAGTTAAATTGTTTTCTTGTGATTTCTTAATTTACCCACTGGTTATTTAGAATTGTATTGCCTAATTTCTAAAGATTTGGTAAGTTTTTGGATATCTTTTTGTTATTAATTTTTAAATTAATTCTATGTGATCAGAGAACTAAGTGTATAACTTAAATCCTT
Source organism: Hipposideros armiger (assembly GCF_001890085.2). Taxonomy (NCBI): domain Eukaryota; kingdom Metazoa; phylum Chordata; class Mammalia; order Chiroptera; family Hipposideridae; genus Hipposideros; species Hipposideros armiger. The sequence goes on from NW_017731692.1 coordinate 1,185,528, forward strand.
TGAAATTTATTGAAACTTGTTTAAGGGCTCAGCATATGCTCTATCTTGGTGTATATCCCATGTGAATTTGTGAATAAGGTCTATTCTGCAGTTACTGAGCACTGTGTTCTATAAATATCAATTAGATGTAGTGCTGTTCAGATCTTCTGGATTCTTACTGAATTTTTTTTGTTCGTGTAAATTTTCTCTCAAATGCTAAGAGAAAGGTGTTAAAATTTCTAACCGTGATTGTGGATTTGTCTGCTGAGCCCTTTAGTTCTATCAGTTTTTGCTTCAGGTATTTTGAAGCTCTGTTGTTAGGCATATACATATTTAGAATTATTATATATTCCTGATAAATTGACCCTGTTATAAAATGTCCCTGTTTATCTCCAGTAATAGTCTTTGCTGTGAAATCTATTATGTCTGACATTAATATAGCCATTCTAGCTTTCCTATAATGAGTATGTGCATGGCACATCTTTTTTCAAAATTTTACTTCGAACCAATCTGTAGCTTTACGTTTAAAGTGTTTCTCTTATAAACAACATATAGTTGGGTCTCGCTTTAATCCAGCTGGACAATTTCTACCTTTTGATTACAGTGTTTACTTCATTTACATTTAATGTAATTATTGATATCATTGGATTTGACTATCATTTTGCTGATTGTGTTCCATTTGACATATCTGTCTTTTTTCTGCTGTTCCTTCCTTTTTGCCTCTGTTTGGATTAAACAAGTATTTCTTTTCTTTTTCTTTCTTTTTTTTTTTTTAAGATTTTATTGGGTAATTGGAACAGTGTTGGGGAACTGGGGAAGGGGAACAGCCAAGTTGTTGTCCTTCAGACTTAGTTGTGGAGGGCATAGCTAACTCAGCTCCAAGTCCAATCACCATCTGGCTGCACGTTGGCAGCTCGCAGCCACTCAGCTCAAGGTGCCATGTTCAATCTTAGTTGTGGTTGGGCATAGCCCACCATCCCATGCGGGAGTCCAGCTGGCAACCTTGATGTTAGGAGCATGTGCTCTCACCAGCTAAGCCATCCTGCCACCTGTTGGTAGCTCAGCGGCATCTCAGCTCAGATGCAGCTCAGTGGCCCATGTGGAAATCAAACCGGCAACCTTGTTGCTCAGAGTTCATGCTTTTTTTTTAATATTTTTATTGGGGAATTGGGGGGATTGGAACAGTGCTGGGGAATTGGGGGAAGGGAAACAGACAAGTTGCTGTCCTTTTGTTCTTCAGTCTAGTTGTGGAGGACGTTGCTTCACTGGCCCAAGTTGACACCATCATTGCGCTCTTCCCGGGTGAGGCAGATCAGTCGCCGGCTTCTGGACGGCCGCTCCCTGCGGCTGCTGGCCGCTCACGCTGGCTGCTGGCCACATACGGTAGCCCATGGCAACCCACTGCCACAGGGGCTGCAGCCTATACTGTCGCCAGCGACTCACGGCAGCCCAGCCCCAGGTTGAGCTGTTGTTCAGCATCTTAGCTATGGAGGGCAGTGTCACTGGCCCTCATATGTGGGATCCGAACCGGGGCCCTCTGGCATCCCAAGCCAGTTCTTAACCATCGCGCCACTCGGCTGGCCCAGAGTTCGCACTCTTAACCAATTGAGGCACTTAGCCGGCTTCTAAACAAGTATTTCTTAGTATTCCATTTTATCTACTTTATTGACTTTTAGCTATACCTGCTATTTTATCTTTTTAGAGGAACTACAGTATACAATGTTAATTTATTACATAATAGTTCTACTATAAACTAATATTATATCACCTCACTCAAATATGAAAAGGTCAGACAATTAAGTTCACTAACTTTCCACTGTCTTAGTGCATGGTGGAAAGTTCAGAATTTAATTGTCCAACCAGGGTTTTATGCAGTATACTTCACTTCCTCCTGTCTGTCCTGCTATTATTGTCATATGTATTACTCCTGCATATGTTATAAACTCCCTCAATACATTATTATTTCTACTTTAAATAGTCAATTGTCTCGTAAATAAATTAATAAACCAGAAATGTGTTTTCTATATTTACCTATATATTTACCATTTCTGGTGCTTTTCACTCTACCATGTAGATTCAACTTTCTGAGTGTTATTATTTCATTTCAGCCTAATGGACTTCTGTTTACATTTCCTGTATTGCAATCTATTGTAATGAATTACTTCAGCATGTTTTTATATAGAATTCTCTTTATTTTTACTTCATTTTTAAGGATTTTTTGCTGAATAGAGAATTGCAGGTTGACAGGGGTTTTCCCTCCCTTCAGCCCTGTAAATGTTATTCCATTGCCTTCTGATTTACATTGATTTTGATGAGAAGTTAGTTCTTAATCTAATCATTGTTCCCATATAGGTGATATTTCCCCCCTTTAAGAATTTTTTTGTTGTTCTCAACAATTGTACTATGACATGACTAGGTATGATTTTGTGTGTGTTTATCCCACTTGGGATTTATTGAAATATTTGAGGCATTCATGTTATTTTTCATCAAATTTAGAAAAATTGCAGTTACTATTTCTTCAAACATTTTTTTCTGTCCAAGTCTTTCCTTCCTCTTTTTCTGGGACTACAATTACAAATATGTTAGACTTCTTGATATGATCCTACAGGTTTTGAGACTGTGATTATTTTTTAAAGCCTTTTAAAATTTTTAGATAATTTCTTTTGACCTGTTTTCAAATTTACTTAACTTTTTTTCTCCAATGTCAAATCTGTTAAGCCCATCCAGTGACTTTTTAAAATTTCCTATATTGTATTTTTCATCCTGACAATTTATATTTTTTATTTATTTCTCTTTATGGTTTCCATTTCCTTGTTTTGATTCCTCTCTTGTCTACACATAATGTCCACATTTTCTGTTAAATCCTGGAATATATTCATAAAAGTTTATTTGAAGTCCTGACCCATTAACCCCAACATCTCTGTCAACTCTGACTCTGTTTCAACTGACTATTTATTTTCTCCTTATTATATAACAAATTTTCCCACTCCTTTCTATATCTATAATAGTAATTTGTTACTGTGTGCTTGACTTTTGAGATGCTATTTGATTGAGAGTCTTCCTTTAATAAATGCTGAGTTTTGTTCTGGCTGGCAGTTAATTTATTTGCAGCTTAGATTTTGTCAAGGTTTGGTTTTAGGCTTTGTTAGGGAAGGTCTAATGTTATTCTTATTCTAGGGCTAGAGTAGCACTACTTTTGATGTTTGTTTATTCTGTACCCTCAACTAATTGCTGTGAATTTTTAGTGAAATCTTGACTCTGGTTTATATGAGAACTGAAATAGTTCTAGAATCCTTACTGAGCTCACACCTCTGTCAGACCTCCTGGAAACTATGCAGCTTAGCACCTAGCCACGACTCAAGGATCTCCCTATTCATAATTTTGGACCTCTCCTCTCTCAGGTGACCTACTGGAGAATTTCAGCAGCCTCAGCATCTCTAAATTCTGATCTATATTTTCTCTACCTAGAAAAACCACTGCATCTGTTTGGGCTCTACTTCCCTTTGCCTAGATTTGCAACATAGCCCCAGGAAGACTTTTATTTTCACATTGTACTGACTTTTTCATAGGGATTAATGGGAAGGTTACCTTATTTGTGTTCCTTCTCTCAGGGATTATGCCCCTCTATTGCCTGTTGTCTAATGCCCACATACCACTTCTCCAGATAGTTTGTGCAGAATTATAACTATTAAAAATGGGAAGGCAGGCTGGCTGAGTGGTGCATTGGTTAAGAGCTGGCTTAGGACACCAGCTCTGTGTAGCAGGGCCCCAGTTTGGATCCCACATGAGGGCCAGTGACACTGCCCTCTACAGCTAAGATGGTGAACAACAGCTCAACCTGGAGCTGAGATGCCGTGAGTCGCAGGCGTCGGCATAGGCTGCAGCCCCTGCTGCAGTGGGCTGCCATAAGCTACTGTGTGTGGCCAGCAGCCAGTGGGAGCAGCCAGCAGCCGGTGTGAGCTCCCAAGAGCCACTGTGAGTGTCCGTCCAGAGGCCAGCGACTGATCTGCCTCACCCAGGAAGAGTGCAATGATGGTGCCAGCCTGGGCCAGTGAAGCAACACCCTCCACAACTAGACTGAAGAACAAAAGGACAGCAACTTGTCTGTTCCCCTTCCCCAGATTCCCCAATAAAATCTTTAAAAAAAAAGAAAAAAAATGGGAAGGCAATCTGATACCTACTTTTCCATCATGGCTGGAATTGGAAGTTGTACCCAGTAAGTTTTTGCTCTGCTATAAGACCCTAGGAATTTTGTTAAGTCCCTAGGGGAGGAAGGGTTGAGAGACAAGAGAAGGAAGAATTTAGGCTCCAAAATTTCAATACTGAAAGAGATTAAGAGAAATAATCAGATTCCAAAGAAGGAGCTTGAATTTGCATGTGAATAACACTTTTGCATAAAAAGCCAAGAAAATACCTATTGTCTATTTCAAAGAAGGAGAGGATGGTTTGTTGATGGATAATATGAAGGAGGTAAAGCCGTTTTAGCCTACTACTGTTTTTTTCAACAGTACGGCAGGCTGGAGGTTGAAGTGAAATTTCAATTGATTAAAGAAAATAAAGCAATGTGTTGTTTTCCATACACAGAGTTAGGGGCTAAGTTTCAAACCCTCTAAAGAAAGTCTCATAAAGGCAATTAGTCAACTGAGTTTCTATGCTGTGGACATCCACCCTCATGAGATACTTAGTTCTAATTATTAGCAAATTCAAAGAATTACTTAAGTTAGAAACCTAACCAAAGTGCTCCTGCAAACTTTAAAAAATCCAACTAGCAATGATTAAGAGGGTCTTTCTCTCGGTGTAAAACTGTGAACCATAAACACTGAAGGAATTACATTTTCTCTAGTGAAGTTAGAGTAATGAAGAGATAAAAGTGAGAAAAACCTTCCTCTATGATGTATATTATCCATCGCAACAATTATCTTGCTGATAATTGTGACAAAATACATTTTGTACACTATTAGCTAAGCATACGTTTTGTAATTCATAAAATAGAATTAATTTTTTTCATCTTCAAAGGAGAAAAATGTCTGTTTGAAGGTATTCAGTTGTGATCATACGTTTTTGAGTTTCTTGAGAACAAAGAAATCCCCTCTGGCTCATTTAGCAGAAAAAGGATTTTTCTTTTTTTTTCAAAGAATTAAACAGATAATGGACACTAAAGGAGGCCCAGAGATGAAGGATTGAAAGCTAGCAGCCAGGAACAATGTGCCCACCTATGCTGCAGAGCTGCTCTAGTGAAGACATCAGAGTCCCCCCACTGGGGCTGCCACCATAGCTGGGCAGTGGCCATTATTACCAGACCATCTGCGACTGTGGCTTCAACAAGCTGAATGCCTCTGCCTTCATAATTGCCAAATGGATTCTGTGCAGGCCTTGCCTCTCGCCATCACCAGCTTCCAAACAAATTCAGAACAGATGTGCCTGATTGGTGGACCTAGATTCCATGGTTGCATTCTTGCTACATAGGCATCTGGGGAAATGAGCTTCTATACTAGAGAGAACTGTATTCATAAGATGGAAAATCACCCCAAACACAAGGACAAATTTCAACCATAGTGGCTAAGCATAAGCCAACAAATGAAAGAATGGATAAATAAATAAAGGAAGGAAGGAGGAATCTTACAAGTTATTTAGGTCAATTCCCCCATTTTACAAATTTGAGGAAATAAAGACATATGGACTGGAAGTGACTTACCCCAAATTGACTCCTTCTCACTCTAGACAAGGCCCTTTTCAACTGGCAGGAATGACAAATGCCTTGGCCATGACCTCCTTTCATTTCCACAGAAGACACCTTTAATCAACTATGACATTCATTCTTGGTGAATCCAGATTGGACCTCGCAGCCTTTCTCCACACAGCCCACTGAGCAGCCACTACCACAACTGGCACAAGAAATGAAAACACTTTGCTACCCATGCACTGCACCCGGCAGCCATTCACTCGGTAAATGCTTGAATGAATTAATGAACAGAAGAAAGTCTAGTGTAATTGACACACTTGGAGTCCACAAAGGATTTTTTATGTTATTTGCTAGATGATCTCTTTGAGAATTGTTTATTATGCCCAGTTGTGTTATTTTGGTTACTGGCACAAATCCATCATTTGTTTACAACAGTTAATAAACATCAGGCTTCAACTTGTTGTCTTGCCAACAATAGCACCAATCTCCTATTCATTCAGATGAAAATGTCTCTCTCTCTCTCTCTTTGTTATTATCAAGAGTCCAAGCCGGTGGGGTTTTGGCTTGGGAGGTGTTTCTTCCTGCAAAGATACTGCGATACTCCTGTCCTTTGTCTGTGGAAGTGGGTCAATGCCAAACCAACTCTCTAGCTCCTGTCAGTGTTGAAATCCAGTGTGGATTTAACTACAGTGTTCTAGTGTGTATCTAGTCCAAAGACAGAATAGGGCTGGTTTCCTGCTTAGTTAATTCAGTCAGTGTAATGAAATTTGTGTAAAGTGGTAATAGGTTTTTTGTTTCTTTTTAATAAGTTATGCTTTTGGATGCAAGTGGCAGAAGCTTCAACTCAAGCTGGCTTAATAAAAAAAATAAGGAGCTTTACTGTCTCATTGACAAAAACACTGAGGAGTGGATTTAGTTCCAGGAACTCAAACAAGGTCGCCTCTGGACTTTCCCCTCTTTGGTGTTGGGCCTTGTTCTCATGCTTCACGAAATAGCTACTGGAAGCTCCAAATTCATACTCTCCAAGGCACAGATCTAGGAGGGTAGAGCGCACTTCTTGGTAGCTTCTACATAGTACTATTATTCCCTCCTATTGGAACAACTAGGAACATTCCGGAATGTTGGGTGATTCAGTGCTCTGGTTGGCCATGTCTAAATCACATGTTTCATCCTTGATCTGAGGTTGGAACCAACACTGTTACACCTGAATACAATGAATGTCCACACAAGGCCATATTCAGACACTGTCCAGCAGGGAAGATATGAAGGGAGTTTAATGAAGGGATTGCACATGAGGTGTGGGCAATGGTAAGAAAACCAATAAGGACACAGGACCAGGAACAGTGGGACACCAGTACCGTCCCTAGGGCTGAAAGGACAAGGGGAAGGAGCTGTTCCTGGAACTGGGTGAGATATATAGCCATAGGTGCAAATTATAAGCCAGAGCTGTGACCACATGTAGAGGAGCAGAGCCATAGCCCAAGCACAGCCCAGAGGAGAGGGAGTAGAGGGACACAATTCCTCCACTCCCTCCTCCCAACTGCTATTTTAAAAAACTGATTTAGTTGTCAACATTTAAAGTTGAGCTATTTAAAATAAGTTCCCAGTTCCTGACATCCGTGGAAGACACAGCAACATCTGTCCCTCTTTCCTCTGTGGGGATTTTCTTGGAGAAGAATGGTTGCTGCCTCTCTCTGTGTCCTGGGCAGGGTGCTCACCACCCTTCATCATGCCCTTGTCTCCAGGTTGAGGGGTTCATTGCCCATTTTGTCTTAGCGGGACCTGTTTTACTCATTTACATTCACCTGCTTGCTCTGCCTCTGACTGCAGAGAACCACAATAGCCTTCCTTCGTCATAGAGCCTGGGAGAGGAAGAGGTTTACTTTGTATTGCAGAGAAGGAACTGGTATCAATGGGGAGTTGAGGGAATCGTGGGGAGAGCGGTGTGGGGGAGCAGGGCAGCATTCTAGGAACATGGACTTAAACTCAGTGTTAGAACGAATGCTGGACACTTGACTTCGCAGCCCTGACACTGTCATAAAAAGTGTTTGGACAGTCAGATGCCCATCCATCAGAGAAAATGAAGAAGGGATTCCATCCCCTTTTCTTCAATGCTCAGATTTAAAGACATTTTGTTTTGAATTGGACAAATAGTCATGTAATTCAATAGGTGTGAAAAGGTGCATAGTGGAAAGTGTGTTTCTTTCCACTTCTGTCATTCATGCCTCAGCTTCTTTCTCAGAGACTGTGCCTATTGACTCTTATGTAGTAGTTTTGAGAGAGAGAGAGAGAGAGAAAGAGAGAAGGCAGCCTTGCAGATAGATGCTCAGGTTTACCAACACACACTCAATGTTACCAATCGTCTCCTGAGAATCTTCACAAACACAAATGCAATCATGTTGGTCTCCTACCTAAAATCCTATTGTTTGTAGAGTATGGGAAGAGCTCTAACCTGGCTTTCAAGGCCCTGAGTGATCTGGCTGCTGTCTCCCTTTCAGTCATCCTTGGCAATGCCACCTTACATCCTTGTTCCACCCAGACTGAACTCCTCTCATTCGCTTCCTGCTAGGGACCGTACCTGTCCTCACCTTTCCTTATTACATGCCGTCCCACTGCCCATAGCTCACTTGTTCACTTCTGCTTGTCCTCCAGGTGTTCATTTACAGAGCTCTTCTTGGATGCTTAGATCAAGTTAAGTGTCCCTCCACCTGCCCCCAGTCTGTGTCTGCGTCCCTGGTTATAACACTCCCTACAGTTTAGGGTAATTTCTCACACAACTGCCTGTCTTCCCAGCCAGGCTATATGAGGACCAGGACTTGCCCGTCTTGACTGACCAATACATCCCAGCATTTAGCACATGCTGGCACAGAGAAGACGTTAAAACATAGTCATTAAACTAATGAATGAGGCTCACTAGAGATGAAAAGAAAGATCACAGGCCTTGCTACTTACATCCCACCCCATTTCTTGGCACAAATGCGGGTCGGTGACCGGGTAATTTCTTTTCTCAGAAGAAAGCACTAAACGATTAAAAAACCTGAATTCAAAATGTCCATTTTTTTATATTTAAAAATAAGTCACACCCTAGAAAATGTGAAATAAGGATTTCTTTTGCAGCTTAGCTCTGAAAAGCTTTGATCATGTCCATTCCATTCTCCGACGACAAAATCTCAATCTGTATTAAGCAGCCACCAAACTGACAATCATTTTCTGTGTCCAGAACAATAAACCAACAGATGTTTCAAAGGGCATTCAAGGAATTGAAAAATGATTTACAGAAATACAATGGAGCCAAAAATTTAGCTCCCCCAAAACCATCATATACAACAACTGTTAAAATCAATACAACAGACCCAAAATGAAGTCACTTATGTTGTTAAACCCCACATCACCAAAATGTGACTTAATTACATTTTGGGCTCTCCAAGAAACAGAATCTTAAGCCAGTCAACCAGGAATCACCTTATCAGCACGAGTTAGGTCATCTGCCTGACCAAGTCCTGTTCTCCTCTAAAGGAAAGTAACTTTGTAATAACCAACCTGCTTTTTCGCCTTGTTTATTTTCCTTGTTCTTCCTCCAATCTGCTTATAAGTTTTTCCTTTTGAAAAAGACCCCCAGAGCTCCTTTCTATCTATTTGATTAGATGCTGCCCAATAAGAACTGATTTTTGTTTAAATAAATTCTTAAAAATTTCAACATGCCTCAGTTTATTTTCCAATAGTTCTGGTGTAAAAAGATGGAACTGAAGGAGACCCCCATGGACCTCCAGGAGCAATGAGCAAACAAACATAGGTACGCTGCCTCAGGAGGTGGTGGGTAAGTTCCTTTGGGGCCCTAGCTCTGTGACTTTTGCATCATGAGTTTTCGGACTTTATTTGAGGTGGGGTTTTTTTTTTCCTCCAGACTGGGTCTCAGAATCACTAGAGTTGGGCTGGATCCGACTTAAGAACTGGTCTGGGTCAGGGTCAGGCTGGGTTCAAGTTAAAAACTAGACTGGGCACAGTGTGAGACCTCAGGTGAATAAAATTTTGTTTTAAGGCCAAACAAGGAGGTTAAACTCACCAGAGATAATCTTCCATTACAGTAGCCACAGCCGAGCACTTTTAACCTGGATTAGCTTATCCATTTATGAATGGCTCTAGTTGGGTCTTAATTAACAAGAGTGAGTGGGGAAGGGTAGGACATTTGGGATATTTGGAGTTGAGTGGGACAGGGATGGGGGACTGAAGAAATTTACCTGACTGCAGCACTGACCCCTGAGAGGAAAGGCAGAAAGTACATTCTACAGTACCCATCTAGACCCCAGGTGTACTTTCTGCAGGTGTTGGTATATAAGGGGATTCAATTCAGCAGATGAACTGAGGTGCTGGGACTCTAGGCAAAGGATGGTTTTAAAGGCAGATGGGAATTTGTAGCATGGTTTGGAAATGATAACTTTATTCACAGAAAATCCACAACTCATGGTTGAGGAAGGAGAGCAGCACCCAGCCCCTGGGGAGGGGCCTGGGAACATGTAGGCAGGAATCAGGTGCTCACCTAAGTAGTCTGGGGTTTTTAAAAGGAGTCCAGCTCCAGGAAGATTGTTGGGAGGTGAGTTGCAGTTGTAAGACAAGGCCATCGGGGAGTGGAGAGTGGGACCCTGTGCCTCAGTGGGCAAATGAACACCAAGGATACAATGAAGGTCTTGATGGGATGAAGATGTCTGTTATACACAACACTTGGTTAAAATTTTTACTTGAGGGTTTAATCACTTGTGTTTTAGAGTCAAGGAACAACATATGAGTGTCCACATATCCAAAGCACAAAAATATTTTATCAGAATCCCCAGTCAAGTTGTCATATACCCGGTCTCTGTGTCCCTTCAGTCTCATCTCTTATAAATCTGCTCCCTCCCGACTCCTCTAACACCAACCCGACTCCCTTGGTTGGCTGACCTGTTGCTCGTTGCCCTCCAGGCTCCCTGAAGTGCCCTTCCTTCCACCCACCATCTGATGATCTGATGCATGACTTGTAATACTTCCACTTCTCACCTAAGCAGAATTGATCCCACCCACCTTAAACCCACCACCCTATATCTCAATTAGTATATTTATAATATGACCGGGGCTAATCTTCAGCTGTTACACACCAGAGTGGCTGCACCAGTGGTAAAATTATTGAAATACTTCTGTACCATTGATAAAAAGCTGCTGTCTCAAGACCTCCATATGCCTCTGCACCCCCCTCCCCCCCTACACACACACACACACACACACACACACACACACACACACACACACTCCACCAGGCCCTTCCTTTTGCCCTTTCCAGGACACCTCAGGATCCAGTAACTAGAGGATGATGTTGTGAGCAGCAGGACCCTCCCCAACACCCTTGCCAAGATATTCTCTTGCTCTCACCTAGTCTTGGGAATTCCCTGTTGTGGACCAGAACCCCCAGTGTCAAGTCCCACCTCTGGTGAATTCCTTAGCTCCTCTGAGCCTTTCTTTTCTCATCTGTAAAATAGTGGTGGAAGTCCACCTGAAAGGCTCTTAGTAAGATTGCTGAGTCACTGGGCATACACACTTTAGATTTCAATAGCTAGGTTGTGGTAATTTTGAATAAAACATTAATCTTCCCAAGGACGCTGAGAAAAATGGGATGAAGGAAGCAAGGTCTGGCCAGCACGAATCTGAGCCACTGGGCTGACAGACGTTGGTGCTGGCCAACCCTGTCATACCCAGAGGCCAGGGCAGGGCCTAGTGGGCGAGGCCTCGCTTTCCAAAGCCAATGTGGTATCCTAATTGGTGCCAGATTTCTTATCAGACTTTAGTTGTTTAAATCTCTCAGGGCATGTGATAAAGCACTGTTTTCATTGCCTTTGGTTTTTCCAGAAAGCTCCTGAATGGGTGGGTGAACTTGAAAGCTGCGAAGTCTTCTGAGAATCGGTGTTTCTTGGAAGTTCTTAAGAGCCCAGGCACTATTCCCTGGAAAATGTGAAGTTCCTGGGGTTTATTAGAAGCTTAAACTTTCGGTCAAAGTTAAACATCTAGAAAAATGTTCCTGGGAAGTATCGTCAACACCTTCTTAATTGGCTGCCTTGGCACGGTCTCAAGGCTGCGGTTTGTACTTCAGATGCTGGAGTGATACCAAGCTCTGATCGGGGTCCCCTTCCGGGATGGAAGATAAGTAAGCACCTCCGGCCAGTGTTTCCGAGTCAGGGAAATAAAAGGAGCCTGGCTGCTGGAGTTGCATAAATCGTCTTTACATTGGTGTTAGAAAGTGCATTTCTCCCCAGGAGTTATACCCTCCAAGGGCTTCCTTTTTCTTCCCCACTCCCTTCCTGCCTCCATTCCCACAGTCACGATGAGACAGTGAGAAAAGAACATTTGGTCCTTCATGGATGGGTACCTTTGTTCTGGGTTCCAGGGGGCAAGGTTTAGGACCAGGGAAGCCCCTGCGTGTTTGCACCCAGATGGGCAAGAGCATGGACCACAGGACCCAGGCAGAAAGAACAGCCAAGGGGTGAGCCCCCCATGCCTTCTCTTAGAAAGCTCCTGTCCTCGTGTTGCCAACTCCCAGCTCACCAAGAGGAACCAGGATCTATGAACCTGTAAGCACAAGGGACGCGACCCGTTCTAAAATTGCAGCTGGCATTCTTTCCCCTTCCTTCTAACTCCTTTCATCCAGTGGCCCTTCCACCCTCCAAATGAATAGGAAGGGATGGAAAACAGGCCATCTTTCACCATGGAGCAAGCTCTCAGTTTCCAAGATGCAGTCACTAATGTTAAACAGCCTTTGTTTTCAAGAACTAGCGACCCAGTTGAATGAACAGGACATTGCTATGCAAAATATGAAGAGGCTGCAGAATGAAATGCCATTTGTCCTAAAGAGCACTATCACAGCCCCTGGGTGTTTACTGGAAAAAACAAAACCAAAGAAACCATCATCTGCAGATGGTTTAACAACAAATTTATGCCACTTTCATGTGTTAGTGATGCAGCTCTAGAAAGGAATCTAATCAAAGTGCTGTTTTAGCAGGGAGGATGTTCTCACTTAAATCCAGAAAACCATTTCAGTCATTTCCATATTTTTAAAAATCAAAATCCAGCTGACTTCCTGTGATGTGCCATTTACACATTGTGAAAATAAATGTATGTATTAAAATAGTAGTGACACCATTGAACATTATAAAGCATCATCTTGTAACATAATGGTACCTCAGAGAGGATATATTCACAATTTAAATTTCAAGAAAGCTCCACTGTTTTTTCTTTTATTTATGGAGTTAAAATTCAAACTATTTTAGAGCCATAAACTTTGCAATTTATATGCCAGCTCAATCAGAGAAGGGACTTCAATGCTTCATTTTAGGTTATACCTACATATGAAACTATTTGGACTAAGTTCAATTCATAATTTGATCAAACCTTTGGCTTACATAAATGTTAATTTTGTTCAAACTCTATTCCAGGGGCAAGGAAGGGTGTCAAATAGAGATACATCATCAGAACAAAAACGCCAGCTTTCCACAAGAGACAACAGAGTGGAGTGGTTCAGAGCTCAGGCCTTATATTTCACTGACCTGGGTTCTAATCTTGGCTCTGCCACTTATTAACTGACTCAATTTGAACAAATTACTTAACCACTCCCAACCTCATCATCATAAAATGGCAACAATAAGAATATTTATGTCATAGTGATGTTGTGAAGATTAATGATAAAAATGCATATAAATGCTTATCATAGCTACTGGCACTTAAAAAGCATTCTATAAATGTTAACTATTATTGTTATTAGAGATTGGTTTCACAAAATGTCCTAGCAATGAAATCTTTGAAAATTTGATTCTGCAACTGGCTACTGGAATCTGGAATTTGCCTCTTGAATTGCCGTTGCTGTTGGCTCCCCATCAGTTCCCATGACTTAATTAATAAAAACATGATTGTGCCAATCCCCAGAAGGGAGAAAGCCAAGGAAATGTAAGGATGGTATTTGGCATTATACACAATAACTCACTGTGAATCAGGAAGGGACTAATTCAAGTCATTAATCAATCAAAAACCCAATGAAGGCATCAAGGCTTCCAGGGAAAGGGGTCATCAGCACACAGAAGGTGCCCACAGCAAATCTCCTTGGATCTAAGAGCATCAGCCCCAATCGTCACATGTCGTCCCTCAGGGCTTGTCATGCCATGACTGGGCTTGGCCATTTGGAGCCCAAGACACAAAGCCAAGAGGCCGCAATGAGAGTGGGCATCTGGAGTAGTTTAGCGGTTCCTCCATTGGACTGTTTTCACCATGAGACCTGACACAGACAAGTGGGCCTTCGGCACTAGCATGCTTTTATGCCTCTTTTCAATGCCTATCCTCCTCTGGAACTGATTTTTTGCAGCACCAACACGTATCATTTTGGACAGAAAAGGACAATCATTTTCACCTGAATATAACTAAATATGCCCAGTATTGTGAGGATTATTTCTCCATTACTTACTTGTAGGAAGGTAGGTAAGGAAGTACATTCTTCTTCACTTCCCAACAGACAAGTGCTTAACATGAACAGGGAGACAACAATTTCTTTATTGTGACCTCCTTATCTAAATTGTTATAGATGAACAAAATCTACATGTGCAATTTAGAAACATTTAAATATTTTGTGGGCAAGAATCATGGTTATCTTACTATTATATGCCTAGAATCTAGCACAGTTCCTAGAAAAAAGTATGTATTCATGAATATTGAATAAATAAATGTATATGATCTCTCTCACTTTTGTGCCTCTGTCTGAAAGCTCTACCTTTGTCCACTCAGTGAATTTCTACTCATCTTAAAAGCCTCTGCTCAGTTGCCAATCATTCTGTGAAGTCATTTCTTTTCATTTTATGTAGGAGAAGGCCTTCCCTCTGCTCCCACAGGATCCAGTACATCCATGTCAAGGTTTATACATGCAAACAACAAAATCCACTCTGGTTAGTTCAAGCAGAAAGGGACTTGCTAAAGGACATTGGGTGACTCACAGAATTTGGGGGAGAGATAGGGAACCAGCTCAATACTACCAATACTTCCAAACAGCCACGAAAGAGCTCAATCATATTAGCTGCTTGAGACAGGAGGAGATAGCAGCTGCTTCTGCTGCTCCTTAGCACTGATCACCCACTAAAGACCTGAGGCTATAAGCACAACAACAGCCACCTCAAGAACCAACTCCTCGTCTACTCTTCTCCATTCAGTCTCCGGTGTACAGCTGCCACTCATGTTGATCACTTTTGCCTCCACCTGTGCTAGAACATCCAATTAAAAGAACATAAGACACATGCCTGAGCCCTACCTGCAAGGGGTTCTGGGACATGTTTTTGTTTTCTAGTCTCTGTAGCAGAGGAATGAGGCAAGATAGGAGGTATGTTGAGTGAGCAATCCAACTGTATGTGTCATGCTCTATAATACAACTGTCTCTCTCATGTGGTATGAATTCCTTAAAACAGAGAGAAAAAAATAAGCACCATCGATCAGTGCAGAAAATCTAACATCTGACCAGTAGAAGTTCCAGAAAGAGAAAACAGGAAAAGTGCCTTAAGTGCCAATGGTACCACTTTAATAAATTACAACAAACTGTTACAGTAAATTTAAACTTAAAGAAATAATACAAATTAGTTTCCCAAGATGAAGGACAGAGCTCCCACACTAAAAGCTGTGAATTTTAAAAGACCCCTCCTAGACACGTCTCTATGAAATTGCAGCCAACCAACGATAAAAAAATAAATAAAATAAATAAAAATTTAAAAAATCCCAAAAGCTTCAGAAAGAGAAAACATCATCTACAAAGGGACAGGAAAGAAACAACAAACTGTCACAACAATACAGGGTGCTGTAAGAAAATGGAACAAAACTTTTAAAACTAAAGACAAAATAGTCTTTGACTTGAATTCTATCCCAGATAAAATGTCATTAAATAATGATGGCAGAATAGATATCTTTGTATGTGCAAGACAGAAATTTTACTCCCTACCCATCCTTCACTTGGGAATTACTTGAAATGTACTCCAGTCAAACAAGGAAGTAAGTCAAGAAAGAGACAGGAATTGAGTACCCAAGTTAAAGAAGAGCTAAAGAGAAGGAAAATAACAGCTAATTAACTATCAGTTTCAGAAGGCAATCAGTCTAAATTAGAGGAGGTAAATAGAGAGTGCCAAGAGGAGGGCTCTGGGGATAAAAGAACTCCCATAAACTAGACAGTATGCTAGAGAGATTTTAAGAGCAGAAGTAGATGATAAAGGCAAAATTTAAGGCAGCTGGAAATTACAGGAAAAATAGTAAACTATGAGAAGATGAATGTAATCATAGCATGCTACTCTTCTCTCCAGAAAGATAATACTGTAAAGACCATTTGATTGATTTTCAGTTTTTAAAATCAGCAAAAAGACAAAGCATGCACAAAAAAGACTATAAATATTATGAATCTTATTAGTGTAAAACTGCAAATTCAAACGAGAGAAGTAGGAAGGGAGGAGGGGTGAGAGAAAGGCAGAGATGATCCCATAATATATATCTTACAAAGACAGTCTTATAGTGTCTATCTTCCTTGCCATCCCACCCGTCATCTAGTAATAATAGCACCTCAGTTTTCCTTTGAGCCACGGCCCCTCCCCCAACACATGCAGTCTTACTGAGACTGTCAATCCACATATCCTACATTCTCTAGCCAATGAGTGAGCATGTGGCCCAGTGTAAGCCAAACAGACTTTCTCTTCCTGGTAAATTAAGAATCCCCCTTAATTCACATTGGGCAATGCCATAAGAGACAGTGCATTAATTCTTAGATTCCCAGAATAACTCTTATTCCTGGCTTTTCTGAAGCCTGACTCTTCAGTTCCTTTGTATCTATGGATGTCTGTCCCCACCCCCACCCCCAAAATCCTTTTTTGGCATAAATTAGCAAGAATTGGTTGCAACTGACAAGATAAAAAGATAAATAGAAAATTAAATGACAGTGTTTTAAATTACAAAAGCTGAGAACTAAAAATAGTGATGTAAGTATGTGAAGGGTGAGAGGATTAGAGGGGGGATTCAGAGAAGTTAAGATTTCTCTTAATGAGAAGTCGATGTAAAAGGTATAAATTTGATAAATCATGAAAAGGCAGTACAGCAAATTATTTATCAATATGGAGGCAAGAACCAGAAATTTTTAAACTTTGAAATTAAAAAAAAAAGCAATGGTCTTTGGAAAAAAGAGACCAGACTAGGGAGAAGTAGGACAGGAGACTTTCTTTTCATTATAAACTCATCTTAACTTCTTAATTTTTTCCCTGTCTGTATACATTAATTGATAAATGTTTTAATGTTAAAGAGGTGAGGAAAAAAGGATCATTGGTCTGTGTTTAATGGAGATGTTTCAGAATTTCAAAGCCTTTCCAAATACTCAGAAATCAGCCCCTGGAAGCTGTTCTGGACTCGGACACATTATATAACATCCCTGCCTCAGACTCCATGAGAGGGAGCAGAGCACCCTCCATCGGTGGATCCTCATGGGACTCCTGGGCTAGGTGGAGTTCTTTACCTCCTCTGATTGCCCTCATGGGACCCTCACCTGTGGATCTCCTCAAGCATGTCTTTGCATTTTCTTGACCTGCCCTTGCCAAGTGTAGAGTAGTTGGCATAGGACTTGGATGCTTTGGCTTGTTCTCTGCCCATCTCCTTACCCAAACTTCACCCTGTTCCTGGAAAATCAGAACTAGTCTTATCTCTAGTTCTGGGATGTTCAAGAGATAAAGAAAACAATGCCTCCATATCTTTAAGACCATGAGATTTGTTTTGAATGTGAGTCATAGTTTTTACTGGTTATTTTTTTAATGTCATTTTACTGATAAGACAAAGAAAGACCTTGATGTTGAAGGTGTGGAGATGGCACGTTTCCCAGGGTTGAATTAGGGGAAATCAGAAACATCAAGGTGTGTTTGTTTTTCTCTACCAAGCAAAGCTCTAGAGGTGATTTAAGCTGTGAGTGGAGATTATTAGTCAGGGCAGATCCTGTGGAATAGATGAAAAAGAAAGAGAATCCCAGTTCTCTGTCTAACCATCCCAAGGAGGAGGATTGGTGTTGCAATATTAGCATTCAGCTCAGAAGGTGGCCATGTGTCCTTTTCCCATCTTCACATTCCTGTCCCCGTGGATGAGCGTGCCCATCTCTTTTCCACATTTGTCTGCCATGCACAATCCTAGGTCTGAAAGATAATGAGTGTTCAGAGGAGAGGACTGAAGGAATCTGAGGCTGGAAGATGTGAGGGAAGAAATGAGATGAGTTGGAAGTTTTCAGGCTGCAGACATACTGGATTCAGGTGAATTATGGGTACTCATATTTTTAAAGGCAAATTTCCCAGCACCTTCAGCATATCACTGAGTCATATACAGAAATTCCCAGCGGTGTCTCACATGTGCTTATGACCAGTCCCCTCATCCTCTGTTTTGGTTCTGTCATTAAGATATTTGCTTCCTAGGCTCAATTAGCAATTATAAAATGGAAGTGGCAACTCTGGACCGTAAGAAAAATGGATGCAATCACTGAGCATGTTAGAGGAAAGATGCTTTGTAAAATCAAGATATTATGGTCATAATCACAGTGTAGTGCTTTGGGCAGTATTAGGAAGTGATAATATCAATCAACTGATCTTATAAAATTTATCTGGCAGATCATTTGGGCCTATCACTGGGAGACTCCAATCCCAACCTTATGGACAAATGTTGGTCCATTGGCACAACCTTAAGTGCCAATATCACTATTTTAATAAATTACAATAAACTGTTAAAGTGAATTTAAACTCAACTGAAATCCCAGATGATTGCTGTTCAATTTCTGGTTCCAATATTTAGCATCTGTGTGACGCCTACAGGGATGGGTCTAGATTTTGAAGGGCTTGAAGCTTATACAATTTGGGGAGCCCTTTAAGAAAAAGAATCTAAATGCATGGATTCAAAATTAACACAGTGCCTTGGAAGAGGCTGGTGTGAGAGGCCTGAGCTTAAGCGTCATTTGCTTCACGGTAGACCTGCCTCAAGGTATCTGGGAAGGTTATATGATCATTCTGAATCACAGTATCCTCACCTACAAAGTTAGGATAATAATCATTACTCTGTGAAATATATATATATATATATATATATATATATATATATATATGCGCTACTTTGTATTCAGAGTCAGCATCCTAGAACTCAAAANAACCCACTGCCACAGGGGCTGCAGCCTACGCCGTCACCGGTGACTCACGGCAGCCCAGCTCCAGGTTGAGCTGTTTCAGCATCTTAGCTGTGGAGGGCAGTGTCACTGGCCCTTATATGTGGGATCTGAACCGGGGCCCTCTGGTGTCCCAAGCTAGCTCTTAACCATCATGCCACTCGGCTGGCCCATGTCCCGTTTGTCTTACCTGGGACTTTAAGAACAAGCCTCCACCTGCCACCTTCTAGGTCCATCCATCCCCAGCGATAACTAATTTTCAAAACATTGTCTTTTTCTTTTCACTTTTCTCTTCTCTCTTCTTTTTCTTCCTCTCTTTGTTTTTAAAGAAACTCATATAAGTGAGCTTGTACAATTTATCCTTGGAATATGTGTCTTGCAAGCTCTGGGTCCTTCAAGTTCCCACGGTGTGATGGATGTCTTGGATTGGAAGAGTTCTGGGAAGAATCACAGAGGATTGGGTTGTTTTGTTGGTTTTCGTGAGCTGTAGAATATTTTATTCTCAAAGCAGTGAGAAAACCCTAATCTCACCACATCCACCCTTGCAAGCCAATTTTGAAGTTGTTCTCTAAGAAACTGTAAAGTCCTTATAAAGGCCAATACAAAAATTTCTCCCTCTGAAAATTGTTAACTTTCTGGGTTCCACTAAAAAGACTCATCTTTTGCATAAATAATTTCTGATTTTTTTGCCCTAAAGCTTGGATAGATTGTGATTTTGTATGATCAAATTCATATGAGATGTAGAATATCAGAAGTAATTAAGTATCCTCAATGCTCTCTCAACATGACCCAGTCTCACTTTTTTCATTTTCATGGAGATCTCGCTGACATTTCCAACTCAGTCACTATATCTACACCAGATTGGCCATGAAACCAGCTGTGAAAGATGAGAAAGGTTGGCCATGACACTGCATCAGGTGACGCTGCTACGCCGAGCCAATGGCATCCAATGTGAGTCAGGCCTAAGGAGACCAAGAAGTGGCCTGAACGGAGAATGCAGGTCCAATGGGAAAGCTTCATATTAGATGACAAATATCCAGTCAGATCATCTTGAATGCAAAACACACAGCATATAACCACAGAAACAGAGGCAGGCAGAGGAAACCTGGAAAGAAGAAGCAGAAACAGAAGGAGCCTTGAGTGGGGAAAAATTGCTAAGTAAAAAACAATGGTTTCTCCTCTTCAGAGGAGACTAGACCCCACTAACTGGAGCTGCTATGGCTTCCTGCATAGTTTCCCAGTTCTCCATGAGGCCTGAATGTATAGCTGCTTTGATGGTTTTCTTTGCTAACTCACTGTACATACGAGGTCAGACAATTAAGTTCGCTAACTTTTCACCGTGTACATACACGGTGGAAAGTAACCTTTATATGTGTATCTCTATCAAAAAACCCCATCACTTGAGGGATCCTCAGGTATACCATTGTTTTTTGGTTTTGTTTGTTTCTACAACTAAATAGAGCCCAACACCCTTGTCTAAAAATGAATTCTTAATCTTTCCTGAATCTACTCTTTCTCATGTGTTGCCTACTTTTTGGTATCGCCATCCCTATTGTTTGATTTCTCCAAATACCTTCCCAAATTCTGTCAACCCATTATCCAGGTCCTATCAATTATATCTCTACAATACAGCTTTAAAATATCAGTGTTGGTAAACATTCCTCCCACATAGCATAACCCTCCCACCCTTCACTCTTAGCAGACATCACTAATTGATCACTATTTTTTCCCTACTTACTAAGCAAAGCTAAAAGCACTAATAGCTCTATTCTTTGAATACTTATTTTATATATATATATATATATATATATATATATGCGCTACTTTGTATTCAGAGTCAGCATCCTAGAACTCAAAAATTGGTCACTTGTTATGAATATTTAAATGTAGAAAGACAATATACTACAATAATTAAGTTAAACCTTTTTCTTTTCCTGAATTCTGTCTAACTAATGGTGTTTGTATGTGGACAGATCCCAGTGGACATAGGGACTAGATGATCACCAGCCACTAACATTAACTCTCAGAACTAATAATAAAGCATTGCAATGCAGCAGCCATCATCAGATGGAGTCTTGGCAAGGACAAAGAAAGGAGTTTGAGGGAGGGACCAAGGTAGGGGGGGAGGGAGAGAGGAATGTTGCAGGTTGGAATGTTGACTTCATCCCACTGCCACATTACCCTTTGGAAAAAGTGTTTTAACAAACACAGCCTTGCTTAAGCTTCATAGCACCTGGTGGGGGCAGAATAATGGTAATGACTACCCTTTAGAGGGTCTTTTTTAGCCAACTCATACCACAACCCACTTACAGAACAGCCAAGAATCAAGCCTACACCTTCATCATCATTACCGAGTGTGCCCCAAATGCCAGGTAGAGTGCTACGTGCTTTCCATGTGTTTTCTCTTTTAATCTTCTAAGTATTTTTACTTCCCTTTGACCTGGAACCATTGGAGCTGAGGTTCAATATCTTTCCAAGAGCTTGCAACTAGTAAGTGTCTAAGCACCTATGGTAGTCTTGAGCGTTTTTCTAACTATGTTAACAGATTTGGAGCCCATACAAGATTTGAAACCTGGGAAGAAATAGCTTGGCCCTGGCCTAAGGGCCTGCATCTGGAACTGAATCTGTGCCCTCTGTAAGGGAATATTCTCAAGGATGAACTTGGATGACTTCCCCAAGACTGCAGGTAGATTACATCATTTCTGGGGTGGTGTCTTATTTTTCTCTGGATTGCTAATGTCTGGTACACTTGCTGGCAATGTTCATGCTGTGAGATGAGGCAGGAAAGGAATATTTTGGTCATGTAGCAAATGAAGGCAGGGCCAGGAAACAGGGCTACTGACTCCTAGCCAGAGCCCCATTACTACTGACACTGCTGCTCCCTCTTTACGTAGGTTTGGCTGCTGTAACAGAAACCCAAAATACAATGGCTTAAACAAGATAAACGTTTATATCCTTCTTATAGAAAGGTCCATGTAGTCAATTCAAGAGAGAAAGAGGCAAGGACAAGCAAGCCCCTTCCTTGTAAACACCTAACCAGGAAGCTTCAGATATCACTTCCAGGCACACTGTACTAGCCAAGCTTGTCACATGGTCACATCTAGCCACATGGAATGATGAGAAATATAGCTTTTATACCTGTCTAAAATTACTAGAGAGAACATGGATGGGAGTCTTGGCCACAGAGGGGCAAGCTTCTATATACAGTGGGGAAAAGACTAAGGTACAGTGAAGTTTTCTCACCTGTAAAATATAATAATTATAGCTTCCCAGAAGCTCAGTTTTTTTCAACTCTAAACAATAACAATAGTTATTTGCATTTATCGAGCACGTTCTGAATATAAACCATATACTTAATTTACACATGAGGTTTCATTTAATCTTCCCAACAACCTTCTAAGGCCGGCGTTACTATTTTTCCTTTCATTTGGAGATGAGGAAACCAAGCCTCTGAGAAGTTAAGTAACTTGCCCAAGGTTTCGTAGTGAGTGTGTGAGTGACAAAATCAGACCTGGGCTTGCTGACACCAAAGCCTGTGCCTGGAACTCCTCTGCTGTACCCCAGAATGGATTTTGTCACAGTATCTGCATTGCAGGGTTGTTGTGAACGTGAAAGGTGATGTGATGGATGGAGCACACAGTAGGTCCTCTCCACTTTCCGCAGGGAAGGCAGTGCACCTTCCTGGGCTTTCAGGCTTCTTTGCCTGAGTTGAGTAAACCTGGCACCAAAGTGGGGACTGTCCAGAAACTGTTCATGGTTGCTGGAGACAGGCTGGGGCTGAGAGGAGAAGAAATTCAGGTTTGAGAGAGAGGAGGAAAAAGCAATAAACTAAAAAAATCACAATTCTGCAGGCAATGGAATCTATTACTCAGAGATTAAAATGTCACAAGGAGTACACATCAGCTCCAGAACTTGGAACATGTTTTTTCCATCATAATTACTCTTCGCCACCAACACGGAGGATTATTTCCCTCCCGGGAGGAGCTTGCCACACTCACTGCCTGTCTAGCCTTCTGCAGGCCTCGAGGTGCCGCTTATTTATTCATAGTACTAACAATGGCCAACACCAATGAGCACTTTCCATGTACCAGCTACTTACAGCTTGTTAATCCTTCCATAACCCTGTGGGATAGATACTGCTCATTGTACCCCTACCTTACAGATCAGAGATGTTAGGTAACACGCCTACCTTCACATTAGCTGGTAAGAGGAGAATTGGAATTTGAACCCAGCTCACCTGTTCAGGAGTGTGATCTTAACCACTCCTCCAAACTTCCTCCTCAGAACCCGACTCTGTTCATGGGAAAGCAGGAAAGAGTACAAGTCCTCTCAGAGAGAACCTGGCAAGTCTTCCCTTTTTCCTCTCACATTGAGACATATTGTTGAGCTAAAAATCTGAAGCATGGGGGGTGGACCAGGGAATGTCAAATCTAACCCAGCTGGGGTCAGTAAGCAAAATGAAGATTCCTATCCAATAGGACACTTGCTAGCTAACCTTTAAAAATGAAGTGGTAGAAGAATATTTTTAAGTAGGTAAGGTCATAAACAGTATGTATAGTGTGGTTTCCAATTTAAAAAATGAGTTTATACACACACACACACACACACACACACAACCTCAAGAGCTTACACATCAAATCATCATGAGTTTTATCTGAATAGCAAGTTTATGGACAAAGTTGTTCATCTTTCTTCTGATATCCCACCCCCTATTTCCATCCAGATACCTTTTTTAAAAAAATCAAGTTTAATAGCCTTTAAATGACTGATTTTTTTTTGGACTAGAAGAAGTACCTTAAAACTGATTTTAGTTATATGTATCAGTGAGTCTTAAAGATATATATATTTTTTAGATTGGAAGAAAAGATAAATTAAAATAAAAATTCAATATCAGATCATTCATTTCTCAGATTTCTAAAAACCAAGTCAACACCTTATCATTTATTCTGTGTAGTTATATCTTTTGTTTCCTTGTTTGTTTGTTTAAAGGAAGGAAAAGTTGGAGAGGATACGAAAGTATGCCAGGAGAACAATGAGAAAGGAAATGAAAACTTATACAATATGGAAGGTACAGTACCACAGTCCAGCAAGCTTCCCCAATCTCGCTGGCATCACTGGCTCACCAGGAAGACTCAGAGGTAATTCAGCCTCAAGGAAGATCTCAGGCTTGTGCTTGAAACCACCTGAACAAAAAGCTCACAGTGACCATGGCCTTCCTCTCAACCAAAGATGGCACTGACCCCTTCTTTTTTTCCTCCCTTCCTTCCTTCCTTTTTCTTTATTTTGAAACAAAATGACACTAATAGAAGATTTGAAGAACAGTACAAAGACTTATTTTTTCCTAAACCATTTGATAGTAAGTTGCCGATCTGATGGCCTATCACTCCTGAATGCTTTAATATGCAATTCCTACAAGCAAGGACATTGTCCTGTATAATTACAGTTCAAGCATCAAAATCAGGAAATACATATTGACATACCACTACGGCCTAATCCTCAGACCCCATTTGAGTTATGCCAATTGTCCCAATCATGTCCTTTCCAGCAAAGACGATGCCATCCAGAACCGAGTTACCGTCGGTTGTCCGTCTCTTTTGTCTCCCTCAGTCTAGAATACTTTGTAAGTCTTTCCTTGTCTTTCACAACCCTGACAATTTTGAAGATTTCAAGACCAGTTATATTGTAGAATGTCCCTCAGTTTGGGCTCGTTTGTGTGCTTTCACTTGGTTAAATTACCATTTGTTAAGTGGAGCACAGGGTGCTGGACGGTGAGCCACAGTTCAACAACAGCCCACGAGAGAAACTGGACTAGAGAGGCTTATTACTCCCAGGTCCTGGTGGGAGTGCACGGCATGCCTCAAGGGGCCACACCAGGAGGTCAAGGCAGAGTGCACATAGAGACAGGACCCGGGGCACTTGCCTTTCTTAGGGTTCATGGGTGGATTGCTTGAAGGATTCCCAGCTAGGGCCATATTGGTCAATTCAAATCAAAAGAGGAGGCAGATACTACGGGCCCAAACCTTCAGGTCTTAGATTTTTCAGGGAACCGATGCAAAAGGTCAGGCTGACCTTAAACAAAAGTTGAGTAGGTATTCCTTCACCAAATAGTATTTATGCAGGGTGGGGGCGGGGGGGGGGGCAGAATTGCAACCTGGTACATGCAGACAGAGCGAGCCACAGTGCATGAAGAAGGGACAGGAGAAGCAGGTGGCCCTTTTACACCTTTTACAGAGGGGAGGAGGAAGTCAGGGGAGGGGCTGTTCCAACCACAGAGTTCTTCCTGTAGGGCTTTCACTGCACATAGGGTGTGAGAGCTCCTCCCCCAGCAGCTCTGTCTGGTTAAGGTCTCTGTCATAAATTTTGACAGTCAGCACATCTGAGGTGGTCATGAGGAGAGGCTGTTGTGATTTGTTGTTGCTGTGGAAGAACCTGAAAAGTGCCTTGACCCCCACTGAGGAAATGTTTTCTTTCTGGGTGTGATAAAGAGCAGGCCCTGAAGATGCTGGGAAACAAAAGAGGAAACGGCATTTCAAAAAGAAAAATCTCAGAGAATCCAGCCCGGCATTTGGAGATCCTGTTCTCCTCTGTTGTATCCTTGTGCGTGTGTTAAGACTCAGCCTTCAAAAGCAGGTGGGGTCAGAACAACTTTCATTTGGCTCTGCGGGCAAATGTTCTGACAGCAGCAACAGGAAACAGACCTTTCTCTCCTGGTCCCTGAGTTTCAACTCTCTTTCCCCCACAAACTCCTTTCCTTCACCCCCCACAACGCAATCAGCCAAGACTTCCCTGAGACTGAACTTCATGAAGAGTAACAAGCTTCTTGTGTATTAAATTTTTATTGTGTAAAATATACATGTCATAAAATTTACCATTTTAACCATGCTTAACTGTGCACTTCAGTGGCACAAAGTACATGCACATTGTTGTGTAACCATCACCACCGTCCCTCTCCAGGACTTTTTCATTTTGCAAAACTGAAACTCTGTCCCCATTAAACACTAACGCCCCATTCTCCTTCCTCTTCGGCCCCTGGCAACCACCATGCTACTTTCTGTCTCAATACTGATTACTCTAGATACCTCATGTGGGTGGAGTCATACAGAATTTTCCTTTTTGTGACTGGCTTATTTCACTGAGTGTAGTGTCACTGAGCACAAGATTTGCCTGTGTTGTAGCATGTGACAGAATTTTCTTCCTTTTTAAGGCTGAGTACCCTCTGAGCTTTTAAAAGTTACATAACTGTATCAGTCTGCTAGGGCTGTCATAGCAAAGTACCTCAGATATTGATTTTCTCAGTTTTGTAGGCTAGAAGTCCAAGAGCAAGGTGTTGGCAGGTTCCTGCTCTTCTGAGGCCTCTCTCCTTGGCTTGCAGACAGCCGCCTTCCTGCTGTGTCCTCACCTGGCCCTTCCTCTGTGTACATGCATCCCTGGTATCCAAACTGCCTCTTCTTGTAAGGACACTAGTCAGATTGAATTAGGGCCCAAACTAATACCCTCATTTTAACAAAATCACCTCTCTAAAGACCCTATCTCTAAATACAGTCACATTCTGAGGTACTGGGGTTGGGACTTGAACATATGAATGTATGTGTGTTGGGGGTGGGGGAGGGGAACACTTCAATCCATACCAGTGATCTTGCTGAGAAACAGACTCCTCAAGTATATGAAAATCACCGTGGCCACCTCGTAGGGTGCTGGTTCAGCTTATGCACTTGAAGCCTCTGGCACAGCCCTGGAGTATGGCCACCTCTCGACGGAATCAGCTAGCATCACGGTGGTGTTTTCCCAAGTCCTAGCATGGGTCCTTCCAGCACACGGGTGCTCACATGACGTTTGTTACTTCCTGCTTCTAGGATTGGGTGGGGACTGGGGCAGCCAGAGGAAGGAGACCCAGAATCACATCACTGTGTGAAAGGAAAAAAATGGGGAGGCTAACAGAGACTTCAGCTGCTCACCTCTTCTGCCCCAGCCAACCTGGGACTTACGAGCTGCCTTATTTTAATGATGGATAATCATAACAGTTAGAGCTGACTGAGGATGTGCCAGGTACTGAACTAAGCACTCTAGAGAACTTGTCTCATTTAACCTTCAGGTAGCTACTATTATTATACCTACGGCCCAGACCAGTAAACTGAGGCCCAGAGTTGAAGTAACTCACCAAGTTGCACAGATGCCACATGCTGGAGTCAGCATTCAGACCCAGCAGTTCTGCGTGGTGAGCCCAAGGGCTTCTGATGACCATGACATAAAAATTACACATGCACAAGAATAACAGTGATAAAAGTACTTATATAACAGGGGGGGTAGGATTAGAGGATAGGATACTGGCTATTTTTCTTTCATTTAAAATTTTCTACATCTTCAATAGTGTCTGTGAAGTTCACTATGTTTAATTTAAATTATTCTAAGAAAAGACTTTGTGTGCTGGGACGCTTCTCTCTTAGGGATTAAAAGAAAAGCACACAGGCTGCCTCTCCTGTACAGCAACAGAAATAGCTGTCCAGTTTTTTTGTTTTTTTTTAAATATTTTTTATTGGGGAATTGGGGGGATGAGAACAGTGCTAGGGAATTGGGGGAAGGAGAACAGACAAGTTGCTG
>NW_017731692.1:1214956-1330901 GCF_001890085.2 Hipposideros armiger
TATTTATATATATATATATATATATATATATATATATATATATATATATATATATATATCAGGTATTGTGCTAAGCAT
Source organism: Hipposideros armiger (assembly GCF_001890085.2). NCBI lineage: Eukaryota > Metazoa > Chordata > Mammalia > Chiroptera > Hipposideridae > Hipposideros > Hipposideros armiger. Next base: position 1,215,035 of record NW_017731692.1, read on the forward strand.
TTTGCATACCTTATCTCAATTAATTCTCATAAAAACTCTGTGGAATATATACTATTGGTTTTTCCATTGTACAGGTGAGAAAACTGAGGCTCAGAGAGAAGGGAGCCTGCCTCCACCCTTCCTCCAGTCCCCCAGTCTTCCTCTGTGGCCTCCCACTGACAGAGCCTTGCTGGAGCCAGTTGGTAGGGCAGTGGGGAAATGGAGTTTGCAAGAGTCGGCTCCTCGTGGTGTAGACCAAAGCAGAGGGCAGGGATTGGATCTGAGACCAAATAGAAGGACTGGCGAGAAGGCTTTCCTGATTTGCAGCCAACAGGAATCTGCCCTGATCCTGGAATCCCAAAGCACTTGATCCAGAAATTTCCTTCTGCACTTAACGCTGTTGATCATATAGTGAAATATTTGCATTTGTATATAATATATATTTGCTAGTCTTTTCTCCTTTGGTCTATAGGCTCTGTAGATCTATGGGGTAACACACAGTGAACCATTGTCATTCTTGTCATAATGTCTAGCCCCGTGCTTTGCTCAATAAATATTTATCGAATGATGACTGATATGTATTCAACGTCTGTGCTTCCTCAGGCTGAGGCATGCAGCAGTGTGTCAGGGGGTATGCCAAGCCACAAGACAAACACCTTACATTTCCCTGGAGAGTCAATTTCACAGTGTGGTAAGCGATTTTAAACATAATTTTTATACGAAAACAAAAAAAATTAAGTCAAACATAAATGTACATGTTTTTCCTTTAGATAAAATAATTCCAAAAATGTTAGGCTCTTCATGTATTCATTTTTCTCCCCTTTCATTCTTTTTTCCACTAGTGCTGACTGAGCGTTTTCTACATGCCGGGCACCGTTCTAGACAGACAGGATCCCTGCCTTCAGGGATTTTACAGTCTAGTGCAGACATCAGCAAACCTCTATCAAGGACCAGACAGCAAATGTTTGAGGTGTTGTGAGAAACGTTCCCTGTTGCATTTCTCAGATCTGCCATCATTACATGAAAGCAGCCACAGACAATATCTAAACAAACTCAAAGCAGGCAGCCGGCTGGATTCGTCAGTGGGCCATATGGTTTGCTGACCCTGGTCAAGTGTGGAAAACAGACACTAAACTATTTAGGATGTAAGATTGTTAGAGAAGAATATGATATAAGGTGCTCCATGGGCAAAGCTAGGGTAAGTCAAACCAGGAGCAGGACTGGCTTCATTGGTGTACAGCCCGTGCAGTCACACAGGGCCCACTCGGAAGGGACATCATGCTTGCTTTAATGCTTTGTTGTCGCCATCTTGAAATTCTTGACAATTTTATCTTTGAACTTGTGAAGTCAGAAGGGACAATGGGGCATGCAAATGAGCAGAGGAGCTCTGCCCGGGGCTAATGTACACATATACAGGCACGAGCCTATAGGAATGGCAGCGGGCGGCACCAAGCAGCTGGCCTGGCCGCCTGGTGGGCATGGGCACCCCTGGGGTTGTCCAGAACCCTGCACGGCTCTAGGCGCAGCCCCACCTGGGTCCCGGGCCCAGGCTGGCTGAGGGCAGCAGCAGCAGTAGCAGATCTTTTCTCCTTCACTATACCTATCTCCCTTTCTTGATCTTTCTCTCTTTCCCTTTTCCTTTCTCCCTTCTCTGCCTGCCTCCTCTCTTCACTGGTAGGGTCTTCCATATATGTTGATGTGTGTTGATGTTCCCTCTTATCGACTTAACAACTAGGTAAATTTATCCACCACATAGAATGGTCAGATTTAACAAATAAAAACACACGACTCCCAGGTCAATTTGAATTTCACATAAACAGTGAATAATATTCAGGATATACTTATGCTAAAAAAATTTATTTGTTCTTTTTTTCCCCCTGAAATTTACACATACCTGGCATCTGATATTGTATTTGGCATCCCTACCCCCAGCTAACTGTAGCTAAGTGTTGGCCCCGAATGTGTGTCCCATGAGTCAGCAGCTTTTGGAAATAAATGGATATCCCATACCTACTCTATGATAAACTTTGTGACTCTATTATTATTATTTTTAAAAGGTGAGTAACCAGTATTCCCTGAACACCGCAGACAGCAGAGAGTTTCTGGTCTCTTGCTTTTTTTATATGTTGCCTACATCTTCGAGGAGCTTTCTTGGAAGACAGCTGGCCTTCTTAGGGCGCAACCAAGCCCGTCCAGCACTGGTCCACTCCAGGGACTGGAGAGGGCTGTCTCGGCAGAGCAGAGAGTTTCAGGGTAGTCAGATTTCAACAGGCATGTCAGGCCACTGTGAGGGAAAAGTTTACTTCTACATGGGGGTAGGGGCGGGGAGTGAGGAGGAGGGTGTCTTTCAGCATCACATTTTTGCCTCTTATTTGCTACATCTTCCGAATGACTGGGGGACGGGGTGGGGCGGGGGAACAAAAAACACTCCCCCTTTTTTGGCCCTCGTTGGGAGTGACGCTTACAAGAGAAGGAATGATGGCCAGCGCTCCTAGATGACGCTGAGGTGGGTGGCTGCTGACAGTGAATTCCTGGCCTCCCAGCCTGATGGACTTCCTGCCTGCTGGTGTCTGAACTAACATAACCAGCATGTGCCCCTCACAGAGCCACATAAATTTGGCAGGGCTGAGGGCCTTCTGAAAGGCATGGCCATCTCTCTTCTGCCCTGAGAACCTTTTCAAAGCGCTTCAGAAGCTGCAGAGCTCCAAAGCCCGGCGGGCACAGCTCCCTTTCCCCAAGGCACTGACAGGGCCTGCAGCCAAGCATTGCCGTTCCTCAGTGGTGTAGTCCAGGCCAGGCTTTCTGTCCTCCCTACTGGAGGCCTGCCATCCTTATTGAGTGTATTTCCAAGAAAGCAGTTGACAGGCTTGGCAGTGCTATTCCTGGAAATGTTCAATAGGCCATCTTCTGGCAGGGGCTGCCACTGACGGATGGGTCGGAAGGGTAGACTGTGTGCTCCGTGCCATCACTGCCCAAGCCTATTCCCAGGTGCCTCTAAGCAACAGCCATCCTGAATAGCATGGGCTGTCAGCTGGCAGAGGCTGCGGGGCCTCTGTGGAACTCTCTTCCTCCCTGGCAGGGAGGCGGCCAGCAGGCTTGCTGCTAACTAAAGACAGGCGCCCTCTGACTATAAACTTTAAAACGCATCAGCTGAGCCTGATGTGCTGCATGTCCCGCAGTCAACTCGGCAGGGGACACTTGGCCACTGCCAAAGGGCATTCTAGACAGCAGATTTAACTCTAGGGACTGCCATGGGACAGAGGCCAAGCCTGTTGCTGGGCAGAGGAGCTGGAGGCCACTCTCAGAGGTTGGAATTGCCCTGGGATGCAGAGCACAGTATGGGCCACGGCTTCTCAGCCTCAGCACTATTGACAGTGCCTTTCTGTTGAGGCTGTCTGTGCAGTCTAGGATTTTTAGCAGCATTCTTGTCTTCCACCCACTAGATGCCAACAGCACCTCTACTGGCTCCCCCTCCCCCAATTGTGACAACCAAAAATCCCTCCAGACATTGCCAAATGTCCCTTGGAAGGCCAAGGCACTCTAGGTCAAGAGCCACTGACACAGAGGAAAGGAGATGGGGACCTTCTGTGGGTGATGCCAGGGAGGGAAAGACAAAATCTCAGAATTTGGTTTCCAGTTGAGCTGTGTGATGTCAGGCAAGTCACAGTATCCTTGGGCCTCAGTTTCCTCATCTCTAAAATGGAAGAAAGAGAAGGAAAAATCAAGGGAGTATGGAGAGTAGTTGAGATAATGCATGGTTTGCACTTTTTAGAGGTATCAAAGTACCAATAAAACAATGTATCAGGAGCTTATCTAACGCTCGAATCCTTCCCTACCTCAGAGGGCCTGGCTCCCTCTGAAAGGAGAAAATGGCTGAATATTTCTAAAACTCCCAAGACTTTTAAATTAAAATGAACAAATGCTTTAGAAAGCTTTTCTGTTTATTTCTTTCTTTCAGTCAAACAAGATTATGTTGTGACTGCCTGAGGTTAATGAGCATGATTTCCTCTTGTCTTCCTTGAAAGAGGTTTTGTATTTTTTCTTTTATCAACATGCTAGGAGTTACATCCCTCCAGAAAAAAGAGTAGAAAGAAAGGAATGGGAGGGGGGTCCCTCCCCCTGTTTTCTTTACACAATTAGTGTCTTGTTCTTTATAATTAGTCACAAAAACTGACAAATGAAACACCATAGCTCTATGGAAAGACACTGTTGCTTTAAATGAACTTTGCTGTTATATAATTCTCTGGCTCACTTCACCCCTCCAGCTTTCAAGGAACTGTAAAGAAATCTTTAAAGGCTAATATTTCCCCGGTTCACACTGGCAGAAAAACATAAAGGAAATGAGGGACCTGAGCTCCCTTGAAGGTAAAAAGGAAGAGCTGAGTCCTTCAGGACAAGGTTACACGTGTCCCCCCGGTCTTGGGGTCCTTGTGAAGATCCAGGCAGCCATGGCCCTTCCTTTGCGGCTGTGTTCACTGGAAAATCCAAGGCCATGTTTGCTTTGGGAAACAGGACACTGATTAATCAAAGAAAACAAAAACAGCTTTGCTTTCCATAATGGGCTCATCCAATGGCTTTTCTAGGAAAAACCCTGATCAGGCTGTTCCTTCTATTTCCTTAAAGGGTAACAGTGGGGCTTAGGGGGTTGGGAGGTATGTGAGGAGGTATCCATGGAAGGTTATTCCCGAATAGTCCCTTGCCTGAAAAAGGCTTCATTCTGCTAACTTGCTCCCAGCACTGAGCATCCGCTAAGAGCAAGGGCCCCACAGAAGACATTCGATGTCCTCTATCTGCAGCAGCATCGTCTCTGCTCTGACCCAAGATTCTCGGCTGCTCCTATAGAATCGTTCTGATCAGACAGGCCTCCCAGAAGGGCAGCTGGGGAAGTGAGATTGTCTAAACCAAAGTTATGGAGAAGCGTCAGAAAACGAGGCCAGGCGGCACTGTTGAAAAACCAGCTCTCACATGCTGACCTTGTTAGCAGCAAACACAGTGTAATTCTGATGCTGGGGCAAGACAGGCAGGGCTGGGACTGGGGTGAGGAGCGCGAGGCACCACTTCTGCAGCTCAATTTAAAGGCACCAAATAAGCCCAGCCATCAGAAAAATAATGTAAATAATAGTTTAATGCAATATTTAAGAAAATCAAAGTTAATGTTAAAAAAAATCCATGATGAAAAAAAATGCCAAAATTTAAAGATGAGAGCTGGTTTCATGAGCTCTGTGTGTCCCCAGCGGCCAGCACTGGACTCTGAGTGGCCTCGTGGCTTTGGGGGGTCTCAGTGCAGCAGAATAACCAAAGGGGCCACAACGCAGACTCGGGCAGAGGAGTAGCTCGTGATGATGTGGCGTCAGTGTGTCCCCAGCCTCTCTGAGTTCTGGTCCTTGTCTGTAATGTGGGCTTAATATTGGCCCCACCTACCGCACAGGGGTTGTCAGAACCAAATAAGATCTTGTTCAGAAAGCAGTTAATAAACCGTAACTTATGGCACCCTGGAAATGTATAATGGAAAGTACTATCACAATACTGATAACTGTCGTAGTAGGTAATATGAAACAGTTCTGGAAAAGAACGGAGAGAAAAGGTGGGAGGAAGGAAAGGGGTGAAGGAGGAAGGCAGGCTGTGTACTGGGAAGTGGGGGGGGAGCCCAGGTCCTGGGTTCTGACCTGAATTCAAGCCTCAGCTCAGCTAGTCACAATTTTCAGAGCCTCAGCCATTTTCCAATTTTCCTGAGCCTCAGTTTTAAAATGGGAATAATCATGAATTCACCATGAAGTAATGAGTGCACAGCATGCAGGATAGCCTAGTACAAGCTGGATGTTAACCCCTTCCAACACACACACACACACACACACACACACACACACACACACTCACCTCACTGCACACCCACACCCCCACTTCGGGCTTCTCCCATGAAGAGAAAAGAAAACAAGAAGAGAACAGTAGAGACATGAAGAACAATAAGCCAAGTTTGGAGGAGGTAAGAAAAGAGGATTGGGGGAGGAGGGGTGGTAAAGAGAGAGGAAAGGAAGGAGGAAGAAAAGGGAGAGAATAACGTGGGGACATTCAGGTCCAGTCCTAAGCTGAGTTCTCAGAGAGCAAGTCAGTTCCAGTTTCCCGGGAAGCATCCAAGAAAAGCATCAAACTCAACAGTGTATTGAAGATATATCTGTGATGTTACACATAGCTCTGATTCACTACTTTTACCTGCTGTAGAATATTCTAGAACATGCCTCCATTTAGATATACGTTCTCCCAGGGATGGACATTTAAGTTGTTTTAAGGGGGTTTTGGTTGTATTAATAATGTTTTATTTCTGGAGTTGGGTGGAAGACATGGAAAACTTCAATCTGTTAGTCTCTTTTTTGTGTGTGTCTGAAATAGTTGCGCTCATCTAGAACTCCTACTGATCCAGCCAGACCTCCAGGCCTTGTCTGGACGTTCAAAGGCAGATGGGATTTCTGGGAGTGCAGGAAGCATATCCACATGGAGGGTCTGAGCAGAACGAGCGGGCTGCAGGGTAACCCAGGAGCCACCCTGACCTACAGGGGGATAGGGCCCCTGGCGACTCTGCCAGCCCTGGGTGATGTTGACACTCAGCTCGCAGACCTGTGGCTACTCAGGAACACCCACTGCCTGAGATCTTGCCCTGGCCTGGAAGGCCCGGGGCTGGGCCTCACAGCAATTCCAGACCCAGTACTGGGATTCCTGGAAGCCTCAGGCTAGAGATGCTTTAGGGAAAATAGTTTTCTCATTGATTAGCTGGGCTCCTCAGAATCAAATCTCTGTACCTTTCATAATGGTACACAGCGGGAAACTTTGTACTGCAGTTTGGGGAGCTGCGTGTCGCTGTGGAGCCCCTGGAAATTAGTCCGTGCATCTCCTTACTGAAGAGCAAGGGAAAGAGGTACCAAGAATCCAAAAGAATAAATCTTCTGAGAAACAGTTCCTGTTTATCTTTGGAATGTGTGACTCCTTCCACCTCTCCACCAATAGATTTGTTTCTTAGGGACTATTTGCTTTGGCTACAACCAAAACCAGTCTGCATTCCCCAGTGTCCACTAGCTCTGAGGGCTAATTGTGTCTCCTCGGGCAACCTGCAGGCTGAGCACTGGCCTCTAGTGGCAAGCCTGCTACATGGACAACCCATCAATCCACCACTTGGGCCTGGGATTTAGGGCACGGACCAGGGTGAGGTGACTGAGGCACTCGCCTTGGGCACAAAGTTAAAGGGGACACCCCAAAACTCAATAATTGAGATAAGTAATATTTTAATGCAGTATTTTAAAAAGTCAAAATTAACACCAAAAAATTCCACGATGAACAAATATCAACATTTCAAATAAAGACAAGGTTCACGCAGAAGCCCCCAAGTTGGGTTCAACTAGGAAGGGCTAAGATCAGCCTTTCATTTGTGAATCCTTGTATCATCTCAGCAGGTCAGCAAAGAAGATGTCCCCGCCGCCCCAGAAATATGATCTACCCACAGCAGTATGGCAGGGTCCAGTCTCCAGCAAACATGGCAACCCACAAGCTGCTGCCCAGGGACCAGCACAGCTCTGGCCCTTCCTCCTCCATGGTGCTCAGCCCCCTGCCCTGCCCCCCGCCCCCCAGACAATTCCGCCTCGTCCATCCACAGACCTACATTCATGTTTGGTCAAAGCACACACCGTGCGCAGTAACCCTACTCCAGGGGTCCCAGACTGACTGCTGGAGGACGTCTTATTTATACCATACAAAATTGTTCTTTCTAAACTAACTACTTGCCAATGCTTAAAAATTGGGAGATGCTCACACACACAAAAATCCAAATTTCCAGCCTGTCTTTAAAAATCCAGATTTGAGGCTGATCTGGAAAACTCCAAATATTTGACAACTGATAAAACAACAATAATAACAATTCCCATTTATTGAGAATATACTCAATGCTGACTGCAGTGTGCAATACTTTAGATATTTTTTTCTCTTTTAACCCTCACAGAAATTCTGTACTCACTATACCCATTTAACAGATGATCAATCTGAGGCTCAGGAAACTTAATCTGTTAAAGAAATCACACAGCTAATAAGCAGCTTGGCCAGATTCAAGCACACGGAGTCTGACTCTAAAGTCTGTGCTCTCATGATTCTGCATCTCCCACCATCCTGGTGGAATGAACTAAATTACTGGTTTTCAAAAGTGTTCCAAGATGCTTCAAAGCCCTTGGGTGAGCACGTATAGGGTGGGATTCTCCTCCTACAAGGAGTGGGTTCAGCTCCCCAGGGATCCTGCATCTATTAGAGAAGTTCCCCCCACCTCAACATTTCATATATTGTGTCCCATTCCAGCTTTGTTTTGGAAAAGGAATTCCATTGCTCAGAAACAAAAGCAGAACAAAGCCACAGCTCAGATGATCTCCTTTCATGTCCTCTCCAAGATACCAATTTCTGAGATCAGCAAAACTCCCTCCTTCTCCCGTTCCCAACTTACCAGCTATCTCTCCATGTTATTGCATCACTCCTGGTTCCACCTTTGAGGATTTGGGTGCTGGCTGGACTGCCTCTTACAACCTGTGAATGGCCCAGTGTCTGGAGGCTTAGAAGTCATGCAGCCATGGGGCTTTCTCCAAGACCTGCTGAGGTTAGACAGGGAAGACTGTGTGTGTCTGACACTGCTGAGGCTGACACAGGGTGGGGGCTGCGTGAGGAAGGGCGATGGAGTGAGGACGGCAGGAGCTAAAAGCCACTGAGCCTGGGAGAAGGGTTGTCTCCTTGCTTCTCTTAGATGAAGTCTTTTACGGGTCATCCTAAATTTCAGTCCTATCATGGTTGTCTGTATCCTTTGAAGAGTGTCCAGAAGGGTGGCCTCAAAGGCATATAGTGTAGTGGAAAGAGCACCTAAAGATCCTGAGCTGGGCTCTGTCACTGCCTGGCGCTTCATGACCTGGCATGTATATAAAAAGAGCATTGCATCTCCCTACACACCTCACCCAATAGTTCTAGGGACACGGGGAGACTACTTTAAAAAGCATAAAGTGACATGAGAATGGAGGCACTGTTCTAAATACATGCATGTGGTCTGACAAGTGCAAACCAAGAAAAAGTGGGAGCTTCCAGACTCTCTTTGAAAACAGGACTGCTGGAGCTGGCCTTACCAATGTGATTACAGCCTTGGCTTCAACTGCCAACCATCTGCCAATGATGCCCAAGTCCATTACCAGTTCAGATCTCTCTCATGAGATCCTAACCCATGGTTCTTACCCTGCATTAAAGGTACAGTTCACTTGGATGTCCCATACGTTCTACAGCAATTTCCAAAATGGAACACCTCGGCATCTCTCTGAAACCTGTTCTGTAGTTCAGGAGCTGGCATCCCCATCAATTCATGCCAGAAACCTGGGAGCCACCCACAACTGCTTCCCTACCTCACCCCTCCTGTTTCATCCAAGTGGGGTTCTGTTGACTTAGTCGACCCCTTAAAGAACTCTTGAATCTGTCCACCCATCTCCAGCTCCAAAGGTGTAACCCCAGGCTAGACCACTCCATCTGTGGCCTGAGTGACAGCAGTTGCTGCCTATTGGTTATTTTGCTTCCTTCCACCCTTATCCCTCATCCCATGTCTTATGCTCCAAGTCACTAAACAGGCTTTTCTGAAACACGTAAACACAGAACAATCTTTCTAAAACACAAGTATGATTGTCTTGTACTCGTGCGTAAATCCCTTCAATGTTTTCCCTTTTTTCTTAAGATAAAGCCCCGACTCTGTCACATGGCATGCAAGGCTAGCCCCTGCGCATCTCTCTAGCCATCTCTACTCTCAACACTTCAGCCAAACTGCATCTCTTTAAGGTCCCCAAACACAGTTCATTCTCTTACCTCCACCCCTCAGCACATGTAGCTCCACCAGCTGAGAATATACCCACTGAGATGGTTAATCTTGTGTCAACTTGACTGGACTAAGCAATGCCCACACAGCTGGTAAGACATTCTTTCTGGGTGTGTCTGTGAGGGTGCCTCTGGAAGACATTAGCATTTGAATCAGTAGATCGCCCTCACCAATGCAGATGGGCATCATCCAATCCGTTGAGGGAACAAAAAGGCACAAGAAGGGTGAATTTGCTGTCTGTCTGAGCTGGAGCCTCCGTCTTTGAATTGGGACTGTGAAAAGGCTCCCTGGTTCTCAGGTCTTTGGACCCAGGCTGAATTACACCACCAGCTTCCTGGTTCTTCAACTTGGAGACAATAGATCACGGGACTTCTCAGGCTCCATAACTGCCTGAACCAATTCCTATAATTAATCTCTCTCTCTCTCTCTCTCTCTCTCTCTCTCTCTCTCTCTCTCTCTATATATATATATATATATATATATATATATATATATATATATATATATATCGCTCTGTATCTCCTATTGGCTCTGTTTCTCAGGAGAACCCTGACTAATACACTCCACTAACTCCTACTCATGCTTGGGGCCTTAGCTTATTTAGCACTTTATCCAGGAAGCTTTCACTAACCTTCCGAGACTGAGTTAGATGTTCCTCTATTGCTTTTCCACGGGCACCTTGTCCTGCCTTCACTTAGCTTGTACCCTAATACACATGTTATAATTCCTTGTTGTCTTATCTGCTTTTCCTACTAGGCTGTAAGCTTCATGAAAGTCAGCACGTATTCTGTTTACATTTGTATCCCCTTGATCTGGGTCAGAACCAGGCACATTGCATGTGCTCAACAAAATTTATTTTTCTGATTAAAGTGATCAGACTACCAAGTGTCTGAGTTGCCTTTTAGCAGACACATTAAGAATCTGTACCTGGGAAGAGTGTGTTTGCTAAGGAAACTATTTCAGTCAGATGTGCAAGTCAGACTGTGCTCTAAAAATACTAAGAACTTACTATTAATGCCTTGGCAATTTGTTTCCTAGAAGCCCACGTATTTTAGAATTTGTTTGCATATACTGTGAAACAAAATCTCTTTCTATGCATTTGAGAACTTTCTGAGTTTCAGTTCATTTCTTTTTTGCCAAATTGACAAATCAAACTTCAAACCCTTGTTTTGGGTTCTCTGGATTTTGTTGTGACTTTCCCCATCCCCCACTCATTAAAAGCTGGTGTTAGACTCTCCCCCTGATGACAATGTCTAAAAAAGAGCTGTCATTAAAAGTGTACCTGTGACTTGTGTCAAGAGGTAGGAAAAGTGTGGCTTGTATTTTTCACTTTTAGTCACTGTTTTGATTTCCCTTTTGCCCACAGTTTCCAAACTCTGGACAACTAGTGGAGCTATTTTAATTATGATTTTTCTCTCATTTTCAAACATAGGTAAATGATAGATTGAAATTGCATTGGGCCCTCCCTGGCGTGAGACTACAGAAGACCTAGATTCAAGTCTAACTACCATTTATAAACTCATGACCTTGGACAAACTACTTAACCTCTCTGAACTTCAGTTTTTTCCTCTGCAAAGCAAAAATGGCACCAACCTCACACCTTCCTCTCTGCCTTGAGCAGGAAAGATCTGCATACATGTTAATGTCCTTCCCAAATGGTTCTGCTGTTATTAATTACACCCCTGACCGTACAATGGTCCCTACAGAATCTCTGTGGATTGAAATGATTTTCTATGATAATAAACCTCCTCTGTTAGCAGGAGCAATTGCCAGGCAGTCTCAATGTCCACACTCACCCAAGTGGTTAAAGCTTTGAAGACTCACGTTAAATGATAGGGTTGTTTGTTTTCTTCCCTCCAAAGCAGCACTCACGTGCTCTGCTCATTCTCATGGTTGTAGGGAAGGGGAAACCTCTTCCCACAAAGCAAACTGAGTCACTGACCTGGACGCAGAGTTTAACTGGACCACCATCAGTGAAAACAAAATCATTCGATGACGGGTGGAGGATGCAATGCCCAATGGTGGAGAGTCAAACACTCTAGAGGCAGTAAAATATATGAAGCTAGGTGCATGGCCATCTTAGTTTGACAGGTGGACATTTTATAGATTTAAATTTCCAAACACTGATTCCTTACCTTTGCCCAGCACCTGGACCCAGGGGGGATATTTCACAGCTTGTATCTGCTTTCATCCTTATAACCATCCTGAGACGTTAGCCAATATTATTATATTGACTTGTCAGAAGACAAAACTGAGGAGAGCGTGCCTAGATTGCACAAGCTTACACGGGGTAGAGCTCAAACTTAACCTGGGGCTTCTTGTTTGAAGACCAGTGTTCTTTCTACCACATTCTCCAGCCTCTCATACAGTGGGAGAAGAGGAAGATTTCAACCAGTTTCAGAGGGTTTATATTCTCAGGAATCTCTTCTGAATGCCACAAAGGAAAAAACATCAGACTGTTATTTTAAAAAACCCTAAAAACTAAAAAAAACTAGGCCCCCATGCCCAATGATTAAATCTTGCAGTCTACTTACCTCTGCAAATAACAGGTAGTAATGCGTGATTCCAGGTTTCCTCTTATGTTTCTATTTCTTGAATGTGTATCTTTAGTTATTTTAATGTATACCCAAATACCTGTGACCTAGAAGAAATGCTTAAAAAAATAAAAATGGAGTTCATCACAAGTTCAGCAGCAATTACAGTGTATCTTTGACCTGATGTGACCACTATGGCTAAATTTAAAAGTTGAGATTTTTTTTTTATTCATGGATTCTTGGAAATTGTCCTCAGTTAACCTTTCCACATTTCACTTTCCTGAAAAATAGGATGACCATACTTTTGTACAAGAAAAAGGAATTTTCAGCTCCTTTCCCTCTGTCATGTTGCCTCTTCCTTTACCGCCTTCCTCAATCCCAAGGGAAGAGGGGTTGCTAATCTGATTGGTGGGACCAGAGATAGGCCCTTGTAATTAGTGGGCAGGGTTGCCGTCTCTAGGAATGCTTCTGTCTTTGTTATTATATGCAGTTGGGTAAGCAAGTGGACTCAGCCCTCTCTCTTACTCTCCATCTCCTCTATGCAAGTGCCTAGGGAGATAAGTCAAATTATGAGTTACCTTATGTTATCTGTCATTTTGTCATCTTTCCTCCATGTAGCCTTCTAGAGAGCACTAAGATCCCAAGATTTAAATGCAGGAAGGAGTAACAGGTTCTGTGTAGGGCTCAAGGCCTAAGTCATATGCTTCTGTTCTTTTTTAATCAAAACCTGTAATGGGGGTTATTGGATGGTGGCTCAGTTAATAGAAGGTAGTACTCTCTTATTTGGCTAATGCCCTCTGCATGTCTCTTTCTAGAGAACCATGGTAGTCAGTCTCCAAGACAGTCCCCAGTGAGCTCCCACTCCTGGTATTCTTACCTTTTTATAGTCCCTTCTCATACCGTAAGGTGTGACCAATGAATACTGAACAAGTGATACTACATAACTTCTGAACGAGTGATAGAAGCCTCTGTGGCTTCTGTCTTGGTTGCTCTCTCTTGATTCATTAGCTCTGGGGAAAGCCAGCTGCCATATCTTGAGAAGATCCATTGAGAGGTCTCTGCAATTCCGTCGTAGAACTAACCGTTCCTCTTCTCTTTCTTCTTTATTAAAGCTAGATAATACTCATATTTTAAATGTCAGAAGTGTAGGGTTTGAAATTTCTTTCAGTAGAAACCAAATGTAGCAATCTGTGCTAGATTTTATAGACATTTAAGATCACTGACTAAGTTTTAAAGAGGGATTTCTATTCTGTCTCCAAATTTGCCCTCATAATTTTAGTTCTATTGTGTACCATAAAGTAAATCCCTTCTTCATGATAGAGAATTAATTTTTTCCCTTCTTTGTCCATATGCATAGTTATATCTTGTGCTTATCAAATTATATTTAATTAAGCCAAACATTTTGGCCCCAAACATCTATAAATTTCAAGTCTCTTACACTTGCCACTTTGATTCTGTTTTTATTTAATTACACAGTTCCATGAGATTGGCAGATGTTAATTCTAGAAAATGGGTGGACCTCTAAGAAGCAAGAGAATGGAGAGGAGGCCAGTCTGACATTTTGTTTGTCTCCTGAATCTGGATTCTCAGAATTCAGCTATGATTGAGCCAAAGGTCCCAGGATATCTGTTCCCATCTTTCTGTGCATTCCGTCTCCTTCCCTCAAAGACAAAGGAGTTTTCAGAAGTTAATCAGCTGATTTATATGTAGGTACTGGGAAGTTCAAAATCTTTAACTCAGAAAGAGGTCAAGTTTATTTTAAAGATGATTAAGAAGAAAAATGGAGGGCTACCAGAAGGAAGAGGTATAAATAGACATTATATTCATGATGTAGCCAAGAAAGTTCTAAAAACAGTCAAGTCTCATATATAAATTTAGGCGAGTGTGTGTGTGTGTGCGCGCGCGCACGCACACACATATATATACATATGCACATATATACATATATATAATATATGCATATATTTAAACCACCCACTTCTTTGGTGTAGAGTACAGTGTTCTCATATCTTCCTGAGATAATCTCCCAACGAGCCATCTTATCAGAGCACACAGTTCTATTTATCCAATTTCTGAGAATTAGTCTCAGGGGCCACTTCATGTAGTACATTTTGGCTACAATGTAAGGCTTCTCTACTTAAATCAAATGTCCAAATTGTGATCCAGTAAGACAAACAGTACCTTCTCTCCTGCACATGCCAGTGTCTGCATGTGTGGGGTGAAATGTAACTTCGCTAGTGAGGAAGCCAATTCTTTAGAAAATCTTAATTCCCCTCCCTCTTCCTAGATGATTCTGGCATTTAGATGTGCCACATACAAAAAGAGGAGAAAAACACTTTTTCTTGGTGCAGCAAAAGACTGAGTTCCCTTCTTTTGAATGCTGCAGAACACACAAAAAACAGGACATGTCTCTAAAAAGCTCTGATCTATCTATCAGCCACAATCTTTTTTGTATTAAAAGAGACCAGCCACAGAAAATTGTTGCCGCCAAAAAAAGTGCCGTTGGAATCGTTTCTCACTTCCTCCTTGCAAGGGTGACTTGGGCTTCGTTAGATCATCGCCAGAAGACAAGATCTCTGTTGCTTTGGGGCAGACAGGCCAATGGAGGTTTAATTGACTTTGTCACCTTGATGTGGTCACAGAGGTATCAGAGGCTGATCGTGCAACTACTGGTTAAAAATGATAATCATCTAAAGAAAAGTACATGAATAGTGCCTTCATTTTCTTGGAAGTGGGAGTCAGTTTCCTGGGATCCTCTCCTCCTAATTCCAGCTTCCAAAAAGGAACTGCTAAATATTCAACTTGGTGGTTGCCGAAGGGTAGTGAAACAAGCAGCCTAGCGAGGGTGTTTTGTTTTTTTTCCTCACTGAGGGACAGTTTCTGAGAGGGCAGCCTATCACTCAGTTTGGTTCTAACAAAAACAAATCTACTTAAACCAGTGAGGGAGAGGGCACTTATCAACAGAGGTCAACTGGAATCAATATTGATTCTGAAAACAGGGTTTTCTGTTAAAGCTAAGGAGCAATTGAAATGCATAAAGAGATCTTTCCATCCAAAGGTGATCTAAAGACTCCACCTGGCTGGTTGGTCTCCAGCCATCAGCAACTGAAGCAAAATTTGTATAGAGTATCAGCAAAAGTTCCTTCTTTAGAAGCATAGATTGGGTGGGTGGAGGGATTGGGAATGTATGGGGGATAATGGGGAAATCAAATGCTCTTCTGTTGTTATGCTCCAAAAGTAGTACTTTCTCAACCATATTTTAAAGTCATAGTTGTTAAGGAAATCATGAGGATGTTAGAAGAAGTGGAATGAAAAAGCAAGAAGGCAAGTGGCACAGTCTCACACCAGGCTGGCTCCTTAATGTCTGAATCTCTAATTTCTTCCCCCAATCTCCAAAAAGACCCCAATTCCAGAGCCAGAACCAGTATAAGAATAATTGTATTTAAAGCCTTCCTTTGGGGTGTGAAAACCTCCCATTTTTTCCCCAGGTTATAGAGTAAGTATAACTCCACTAGTCATCCCCCTTCCACATGAAGAAAAGTAAGTTATTTCAAGGTGCTGACTACTTCTCCCTCCCAAACCCCAGAGATATGGGATACATAAAATAAAACTAAGTCCTAGCCATTACCTGGAAAATGCCCGTTGAGTAGGAAATGAAGAATTTCTAGGTGGTAGCAGACTGACAGAAATACCAGAGAGCTGAGAAAGACAACTGAAGGAGGGGGGGTGCTGGGTAAATAATTTTCTAGCCTGTAAGCTTCATCAGGTCAAGTCATCATCTTTTTTATTCATGACTGTATCCTTTCTGATTTGTATAGCTCCTGGCACATAGTAGGTGTTTGACAGTGACTGTTAAATATGAATACACTAGTTTTCCTAAGAGGTAAATAAGCTCAGAGTCAGCAGGAGAGGATAGCAGTATATTGTGGGGTGCTGGACTGGGGCGCTGAAGCGCTGGCAAGCCAGTGCTCCCAAGCTGCACACCGACGAGCTAGTTACAGTGTTTCCCCCAGGCTCTCTGAGTAAAGGACCAGCCATGAGGGACTCCTAGAATAAGGATGGGGCCAGAGAGAACAGGTGGGCATGGCCCTATATTATCAAATTGTTAATTAAGGAAAGGCAACTTGGAACTGGTACGAAATTCCCTGAGGTGCTCCAAGGGGAGTAACTTTCCCTACTTGCTTATTTAAAGAACGCCTCCAACCTGCTGGCCTATCTCCCCTGCCCATAAAATCTCGGAGCACAGCACATCTGTCACAGTCAGTCATTACATTTGGAGGCTACCCAACACCTGGCAAGAGATGTTGAAAATGAACCTCAGCAATTGCTCACGAAATGTTACCATTTACCAATACTTATCAATTTATATATAAAAATGAATGACCCATAATCACCAGGCTTTTGAACCAAACTCATAGCCTAAAAGCTGAACCAGTAGAGAACTGACTTCTGAGAACTGATCAAATTCAAGAACTCAAAGCAAACTTTGAAAATATTTGATTTAGTACTTGAGATATAATGGATATTTATATTCATAAAACAAGAGCAAGCTGCTGTTGGAAAAAAACAGCCACTAGAGAAAAACAAACACATCTTAAAAATTAAAAATATGATTAATAAATTATAAAAATACCAGGGATGAATTGCAGAACAGATAAAATTGAAAAGAGAACAAGTGATTTGTAAGAATAAAACAAGGTATTTTTTTCCTGAACATAGAGCAAAAAGTCAGAGAAATAAATTATGAGAAAAAAGAAATATAAAAGATTCAAAAGGAAAAAAAATCTGTTTAATAGGAATTAGGACATTCGTGGATAAGATAACAGGAAGCCATCAATAAAAAATACTCTGCCAGGCTAAATAAGTATTTAAGTTTTTAGGTTAAATTAAAAAAAAAAAATTCTGGGTCTGCTATGTGCCAAGCTAGAATATTGAAAGGAAAGGTATACAAATATATTCCAGTGATATTTCTGAATTCAAAAATTAAAAAGAAAATCCTAACCATCTCAGCAGGAGTGGTGGTGGTGTAGGGTAGAACTAGTTTCCTGTAAAGAAATAGGATTAGACTGGCAATGAACATTTCACTTTTAATACTAAATGTTAGGCAACAATGGAACGTCTACATCATTTGAAGAAATAGGATTTTGAATCTATAATTTTATATCCAGCTTTACTAGCTTTTAAGCAAGTGGGCAAAATAAAGACATTTTGCATGTGTAAGAATTCAGAATGCATATCATGATGGAAGAAAAAAGCTTTATGGAGTATTTCAATTAGAACTAAGGTAAAGTCATTTTTTTTTTCATTCTAAAAACTATTAGCTTCTAGGCTCATGAAATTGCTTTCCCTCTACTCAGAAATTTGTACAGCATATAAATGATTGGAAGAACAAGAAAGAAAGTAAAAGGTTATCAGTGGTGTGATTTAAACTTACATAAAGAATAATAGATATACATTTCATGAACAAAAATGATTTCCAAAAAACTAAATAAATTTTCACATAACAATGTTTAAAAATAGAACATTTTGCATAGAGTTTGTTTATATATAATATAAAAAATCAAAACAATAGTGGCTTAAACAAAAGAGAATTTTTCTCACATAAAATAAGCCTAGTAAGTAGTTAAGGGCTGGTATAACAGGAACAATGTCATCAGGACCCTAAAAGTCTCTAAATTTCTGTTCTGTCATCTTCAGGCTTGGAAGCCCTCCTTTAGGTCATCTGATAGTTCAAAAGAGCTGCTGGAATTCCACCCATCATATTCACATTCTATATAGTAGGAAGGGTAAATGGGCATTCAAAACCGAGGCAGCATTTTTAAAAGAAAATTCTTGGATCCCACTCAACACTTCTACTTACATTTCATTAGCCAGAACTTTGTCACATGCTCATACTTAGGGCAAGAAAGGCCGGAAATTTAGTCTTGTATTCTATATGGCAATGTATTCTGAGCTGAAAATCAGAGCTCTGTTTCAAAGGGGGAAGAAGAGAGTGGATACTGGGAGGCCACTAGCAGTATCTGCACAGAATGACAGTTTCCTGATTAGCAAGATACAGTATTGTAAAGATTAAAATTTCCTCAGGTAAATCTACAAATTAAAAAATAATTTTTAATCTGCAAATGAATTTTTTTCCTTTTTAATTTAGAAAATTAAGGTAAAACTTGATACATATAGTGAAACACAGATCTTGTTACAGCTTAATGAGTTTTGACAAATGCATATAGCAGTAAATACAACATGCCTATCAAGATCCAGGACATGTGTGGCAGAGCTCCACCCTACCAGTGGGTGTCTGGGTAGGGGAAGCAAGACCTGGTCCTTCCCACCTTGCATCCCTGAAATAGTGCTCCTTCCACATGGGGCTGGGAAGGATTTAAAAGTACCAGCCCTCTGCTTCTGTGAGGGTGACACTGTAGCCCTAGACTAAGAGCTGGGAGGGGGAGAGGAAAGAAAGCCCTCCCATCTTCTTGGCTGAGTACAGCCAAGGTACAGCTTTTATACACAGAGCTGGGCAGTGGTGGAGTAATGCAACAGTTGTGGCTTAACAGCTGCAGACCCTGACTGTTCTTGCCTAGATTTAATAGATTTTCTTGAATAAGTATTTCTCGACTTGCTGTATGCTGTATTCCCATAGGACAATTTTCAGAGACTTGGAATGATGTATTAAAAAATTTTTTTTTCACAAGTTAAATTGCTTTGCTGGGGAGAGGCTCTGGGAGGTCCTGCCCCCACCCACCCCATTCATCATTTCTAATGAACAGTCTTCAGAAATTATCTTTATTCTCATGTACGTGATGTGTCTTTTATGTGGCTGCTGTAAGATTTCTTTTCTCCATTTTCAGCCATTTGACAATGATGTGCCTTGAAATAGATTTCTGTTTTTTCTGTCTGGGGTTTACTGGGTTTGTTAGGTTTATAGATTGATATTATTAATCAAATTGGTGACATTTCAGTCAAAACTTCCTTAAATATCCTTTGTTTAACTAATTCTCTTTTTTCCTTCTGAATAACATTTATATTAGATTGCTTATTTTCCTGTAGGTAATTGAAGCTCTATTCATTTTTTTTTCCAATTTTTTTTCTCTTCAGTTTGGTGATTTTTATGACTTTCCTTCAAGTTTCCTCACCTTTTTTTCTGCCATCTTCAAAGTGATATTAATACCATCCAATAGTTTATCAGGTATTGTATTTTTTTATTTCAGATATTGTATTTTGCATTTTATTATTTCCATATGGTCCTTTTTTTTAGCATTTTCATATCTTTTGTGAAATCCCTATATATTCACACATTATATCCATTTTTTTCTTGTAAATTCTTTAATGTATTTGTAACAGTAGCTTTAAAGTCCTCATATTCTAATTCCAACATCTACTTTGTCTGAGGGTCTCTTTATTTTCTGGTTTTGTCTTTTATTACCAGTCACATTTTTCTGCTTCTTTGTGTGTATGGTAATTTTTATTGTATGCTAAACATTGTAAGTGACACATTGTGAAAAATCTAAATTCTGTTGTCTTACACTGATAAGTATTTGGTTTTGTTCAAAAACAAAGCTAAATTTCTTGTGGATAACCTTGATCCTTTGCAGGCTTGTTTCTAGATTTCATTAGGCTAGTTACATTTTATTTTTTCCCTTAGACCTAGGATATAGCTCATAGTCCTGGCATGTGGTCCTTGTAGCTAAGGTATAACACTTCTGGCATATCATAGGAATAAAAGAGCTATTTATTACATCAAGCCCCTTTAGTTTGGTAGATTTTAACTTCAAATGCTATCTCCCTAGCACCAGGCAGCTGCTGAAATCTGCTCAGCTCTTTCAGCTGTCCAGCTGTTGTTTTCTGCTATGTTCCTTGGAGTCTTGCCCTGTGCATTTGCAATTAATGTTAGCCAAGGTTTTGAGAAGATTTTGTACATAGATCTGGGTGCTCCCCTCTATTAACCCTAATCTTCTGAGACTTCCCTGCCCCCTTCAATTTCCAGTTGCCCTATAAACTGGCTTCTAACTCTTCAGTCCAATAAGCCTATGCTCTACAGACTAGTGAATATCTGCAGGGGAAAAACCAGTTAAATGTGGATTATACCTCTTCCAATTGGTGCGTGCTTTGGTCCTTGTCTAATGTCTTGAAGCAGATATATATAAACAGAGTTTATAATTTTATCAGTGAGAGGTTTTGCCTGATACAAACTACTCTGCCCTTACTTGAAGCTGGAAGCCTTTATATTTTTTTAAACATAAATGAGATCATGCTCTATATACTATTTTATAATATTTCTAAAACTGAACAACATATTTTAGATACCGCCCTGTGTCAATACATATTAATCGACTTTATTTCTTTTGCCTGACAAATGGTGCTTCAAGTATTTGACTATAAGGCTGTATAACAAGGATAAACTGTTCATTGGAGCTAAGAATTATGAATTAGACCACTTTTGATGTCCTTTGACGAAAACTAATTACTTTTATTTTAAATACACCTCTTATAAAGAATAGACCAAAAGACACTAGTTATATTTGGATCTGTAGCCTCATGAATTTAAACAATTCTCTATTAATGTGTAGTGGTGTTTTTTTCCCCAGTATTCCCTGTTACAAGCAATGATATGATGGACATCTTTACACATTAATTGTTTGGCCTTTCCTACAGAATCATTATTCTAGGAATGCAATTGCTGAGTCAAAGTAAATCCACATTTAAAATTTTAGTATATAACTACCAGTTACTCTCCAATTAAGGCTATACTAATATATACTCTCCAACAGTATATGAGGATCCTTATTTCTTCACAATTTTGAACAACATTAGATATTATTAATCGTTTAAATCTTTCCCATAAGCATTAACCACGGATACGGCATCTCATCAAGGGGGGACAATGCAGTCCTCATTTGCTCTTCTCAGTCTTGATTCTGAGCTCTTACCCCTTCCAATTTTCCATCACTATATCTCAGTCTTGCCTGCCCTTCGAACAGGACAATCAGGGCTGTCTTCTGGGTTCCCCCTCAAAATCAATTTGGATTCTACCTCCAGGCATGCTGCTTCTGACTGTGCTGGTAAAATATCATTCTTAACCTGGCCCAGAGCTTTATCCCCTACTGTTGGTGCACCACAAGTATTCTCTTCCCCACAGTTTACCTCATTCCTCAAAATTTAAAATAGTTTTGTTTTTGTGAATTAAGGTCACTGCAATTTCATTTGAACCTGTGACAATTTTGTCAATTTTATCAGTAGGAAATGCTCTAATATGCCTCCAGAGTTACTGCTGTAGCTCCCTCACCTTCCTTACTTTAAAAAAATGTTATCATTAAGAGAGCAAATTCCACACTGGAACATTTTCTCAGTAAAATATATTTGAAGGAAGAGTCAAATGCATTTTAAAGATAGAAAACTAAAAACACATGTTTTCCTGTACTTTCTCTGGATTCCCACTAACTTCCATAAAGGGACTTTTAAAAAAGATATAAAGCTAAGAGGGAAAAGATAATTGGAGAGGAAATAATAGCTACAAAGTGCTGCAGGTTAGAAAGCAGAAGGAGGAAAGACAACTGACCTAGAAGACCCAGCAAAGCTATGTCTTAAGTGAGCAAGCTAAGTAGTACCCCAATTTGCCAATATACAAACCCAGTTTCAAGAATTAGAAGTGTCTGGGGTTTATAAATTTGGGGACAAAGGGGGAGAACAGAAGTCTAAGGGGCAGATAGGTTCCCTCCTCCCCCCAAAAAATTCTGTTCCTTACTTTGCACAACCATGTTACTAACTCTACTTCTACTTCAGCAGAAAATAGGGGTTTTTACTCTGGAGGGAGTAAAATAGAAGGTCTTTGAGTTAGAGGACACATGGCACAGTTGAGAATAGTAACTATTTTGAAAACAGGAGGATTAACTACTAGATATTGAGACTCTCCCCTATAGTTTCTGACCCTCTTCTGTCACTTGGTTCCCAGAATACTGTGCAGTATATTAAAAGATTCTTCTCTGAAAAGCATCTGATAGGCTAAAAGAAAAGACCTAAAGAAAATGACATTAGGGTTATCCAGTTAAACGCCTAGCCTGATCTCCCTACCAGTGATCTGGTGGTCTTCAAGTCCCACCCACAATACAGAGTTGCCACTAAGCTTTTAGTGCCCCTATTTTAATATAAACAAACAGTCAAGGGTCACTGGACATTTGAAGAAAGCCTCAAACATTAAAGACAGAGATTAAAAACAAAGAGGTTAAATTAATTTGAAGAAAACAGAAATTAGATGAAATGAAAAATATCAGGGAGCTAAGAGAACATGTTGCAAGCATGAAGCACTAGGATGCCATTTTAAAAGGAGCAATCATAAAGCAAAAAACTTCTTAGAAAATTTTTTAAATGACATAAATTAACAATCCAATTAAAAGGTTGAAAGAAAAATTTGATAAAACCTTCCAAAGAGTAACAAAATGACAGAAAATAGAAGAGAAAAGATAAGAACATTTAAGGACTAAGCCAGGAAGTCAAATAGCCAAACAATATGAGTCATAGAAAGAAGAAATAAAAATAAGAAAATGGAGAAAATTAAACCACTAAAAAGTAATTCAAGAAAATTTCTTTGAACTGAAGACCATTGTCAAATAAAAAGGGTCCTGGGCCAGCTGAGTGGCTCAGTTGGTTAAGAGCTTGCTCAAGAATGCGAGCTCTGAGCAACTAGTGGTTCAATTCCCAGCCTGAGCTGAGCTGCCACAGAGCTGCCAACAGGTGGCAGGATGGCTCAGTTAAAAAAATAATAAAAATAATAATAATAATAAAGGGTCCATCAAGTGTCCAGCAAAATGAATAAAATATATTAGTCAAAACATATCATTGTTTTAAATTTAAGAATAATGGAATCAAAGAAAAAAATCCTAAAATGTTTAGAGAGTGAAAAACCTGGTTAGATTCTGACAAAAAAGTCAGAATGGTTTCAATCTTCTCAACAGTAACCCTGGAAAGTAGAAGAAATTCTACAGAAAAATAAATTTTTATAGAATTTTACACATAGCAAAATCAGCAAAAATTAAAATTAGTAAAAGTAAAATAATATAAAGCTTTTTCGACATGCAATTTCTCAAAAAAAAACCACATACCTACTATGCAATGTTCTCAGGATGCAACTAGATGAGCTGCTCCACAAAACTAGGGTAGTGAAACAAGAAAGAGAAAGACCTGGGATCCAGGACAAAAGAGTTTCACCACAAGAGAGAAGCGAAAGAAATCCCCTGCATGTTGTTGAAGGGAAATCTCAGGATAACAGCCAGGCAGTGTGTCTGGAGGACAACTAGTCTAGACTGGGGCAAGTTAGAAGACTGAGCGGAATCTGAGATGATGAAACTGACAGAATGCCTACTGTGCATGAACAGTTAGCTGGAGAGGAGAATAAACTCCTGAGCAAGAGTTTAAGGGTGAATTAGTGATAAATACATAGACAATAAACAAAAAAAACAAGGCAAATAACTCCAGGTAAAACCAAAAGCTCTGTAAGGAGGAGTAATCATAGTTCAACATTTATATTACCATATTAGTATCGCTCCAACCAAAATTATGGTACAAATATTGGGAGAATGAAAGATAGGAAGTTTACGTGGGGGAAGGGGGTAGTAAAAGAAAATGAGATGACTCCATAGTGACCCCACAGTGAGAAGGCAGTAGATAAAGTCCAGAGATTGAAAATTCAGGGGCTTAGCAATTCCACTCATAGTGATATACCCACGAGAATTGAAAACATACATCCACACAAAAAGTTGTACATTGGGCCGGCCGAGTGGCGCGATGGTTAAGAACTCGCTTGGAACGCCAGAGAGCCCCGGTTCAGATCCCACATATGAGGGCCAGTGACACTGCCCTCCACAGCTAAGATGCTGAACAACAGGTCAACCTGGAGCTGGGCTGCCTTGAGTCGCCGGCGACGGCATAGGCTGCAGCCCCTGCTGCAGTGGGTTGCCATGGGCTACCGTGTGTAGCCAGTAGCCAGCATGAGTGGCCAGCAGCCGCAGTGAGCGGCCATCCAGAAGCCAGAGACTGATCTGCCTCACCAGGGAAGAGCGCAATGATGGGGCCAACTTGGGCCAGTGAAGCAACGTCCTCCACAACTAGACCGAAGAACAAAACGACAGCAACTTGCCTGTTCCCCTTCCCCCAATTCCCCAGCGCTGTTCCCATCCCCCCAATTCTCCAATAAAAATCTTTAAAAAAAAAAAAAGTTGTACATAAATGTTTGTAGCAGCTTTCTTCATAATAGCCAAAAAGTAGAAACAACCCAAAAGTTCATCAACTGTTGAACAGACAAATGAAATACGGTACTTACATCCATGCAATGGAGCATCATTCAACTATAAAAAGGAGTGAAGCATTGATATATACTACAACATGGATGAACTTTGAAAACATTATTGTAAGTGAAAGAAGCCAAACACAAAAGGTCTCCTACTGTATGATTTCAATTATATGAGATGTCCATAAGAGGCAAATCCATAGAGATAGTAAGTAGATTAGTGGTTTTCAGGACTGGGGAGTGGCTGCTAATATGTATGTGGTTTCTTTTAGGAGTGATGAAAATGTTCTAAAATTAGACAGTGGTGGGCCGGCCGAGTGGCACGATGGTTAAGAACTCGCTTGGGATGCCAGAGGGCCCCGGTTCGGATCCCACATATGAGGGCCAGTGACACTGCCCTCTACAGCTAAGATGCTGAACAACAGCTCAACCTGGAGCTGGGCTGCCATGAGTCGCCGGCGACGGCGTGGGATGCAGTCCCTGTGGCAGTGGGTTGCCATGGGCTACCGTGTGTGGCCAGCAGCCAGCAGCCAGCGTGAGCGGCCGTCCAGAAGCCGGCGACTGATCTGCCTCGCCAGAGAAGAGCGCAATGATGGTGCCAACTTGGGCCAGTGAAGCAACATCCTCCACAACTAGATTGAAGAACAAAACGACAGCAACTTGTCTGTTCCCCTTTCCCCAACTCTCCAGCACTGTTCCCATCCCCCCAATTCCCCAATAAAAATCTTTAAAAAAAAAAATAAAGAAAAATAAAATAAAATTAGACAGTGGTGATGGTTACATAACTACAAATGTACTAAAAAAAATCACTGAATTGTACAATTATTTGAAAAGGTGAATTTTATGGTACATAAGTTATATCTTAATATAATTGTCAAAAAACAATCAAAGGGTGGCAGCTACTTAGAGACACAGTTAGTCCCAAATGAAACAGCTAAATACATTAAAAATGGTTTCCACAGTAGAGGTTTAAATGAGGGCAGTGGACCCTCCTGGGAGTGATAGTCTTTGTAATCAGTCTTGCAAGAGTGTTCGGCTCTATAGAATTGCATTTCTTCAATAAAAGTAAAAATTAAAGAACAAGTGACTGAAGGGCAAGTGCAAAGATCTGAAAGTTCCTGCCAATTGCCTCGGCTGGCAGCGCTGACTGTGGCTTTTGTAAAGTCTGGGCCACGTGAGTTGCCTCATCCTGCCCCTTCAGTGTGGCAGTTCCTCCAGTGACATCCTGACGCATTCATTTAATTTGGCAACAATGCGCACAAGCTCCAAGGTGCCGCCTTGTCACCACAGCTCCCATACAGCCGTGTGCAGCATCTGACACATTGGCTTAAATAATTTTCAAATTAGTGAATAAATAGAACAACACTCTTAAACTGAGTCCTGTAGGCAAATTAGAAGCAAATGAAATCATATTATCTGATACCACCTCTTAGAGCACGGGGTCCTCAGGTGCAGGGCCCAGGACGGCCCACACTGCCTGACTGCCGCACAGGGCCAGGGCCCTCCCTGCCAGGCCTGCAGAACCAGCACAACCAACTGGCAGCCATGTTTCTAGGTTATAAGCTGCAGTGTATCGTGCCAACCTTTCTCCCTGTGTCCACGGTCATTGGCTAGCATTGGTAAAAGAGAGTCTTTGATAACTTTTACCCTGTCATCTTTGGTTGTAGTTTGTAGAACCAAGGGGCAATACTGAGAGGTGGCATCTTATAGAGACGGACCCAAACGCAAAATAAATAGTTCAACTGAGCCACCAAAATGGAAGGCTAACAGATGAGGGAACTACAGGACCAGGCCTGAGGCAGCGAGGCAGACATTGGGGAGCCACAGGAAAGGTTCCTCATGGGAACCTTTGGACCCCCAGGGCGAGAGGAGGCCTCCTTTCAGTGTGCTGACATAGCTCGCTGATCTTTCATTCTTGTTGCTTGTTGTAGCTTATAACTTTCCACCAGAGTGTAAGCTCCGTGAGCACAGATCAGTGCTTGTTTTGTTCACTGTGCTACCCCTCACTGGTGCTTGGCCCATGGAAGGTACTACAAAAATTGTTTGTTAAATGAATGAATAAATGAGCCAGGTAAGAGTAGGAAAGTTTGAAGTGGCAAAGTGAGAGGCTGAGGCTGGAGAAAGAAGAGGAAACCATGGTGGCTCGATGTGTGACACCAGCAGCCTGGACATGGAAGGAAAGAGGTTTTTACAGGTGCCAGTGATGCCTGGAGACTCCTGCAGCTAAGATCCACACGTCGGGGCCTGTGCCTGAAGCACTCACCATGAGTCATGACTACTGGGGCCACTGCTGCTCACATAAGCCCTACCTCACAAGGGAGGTCCCCATGGCTGGAGAGCTGTTTAGTTCGTAGACGATGGTGCTGCGAAGGGAATTCCTGATTTTCACTTGGGATCCCAAACTTCAGGCTGACTAACAGCGACCTCACATAATCTTTGCTGGAATGAACACATTCAGACGACAGGCCATTTCTCAATCCGGTGGATGATTTAACAAGATGAGCTGTTTGGAAGGCAGGATGCCATCACAGTCATCTGTAAAGGGCAGGAGGATTACTGCTCCAAGGGGAGAGCAGGCTAATGACTTTTCACTTTGAAAACAGTTTCGGAGTCTCCCCCATAGGGACAGAAGGAAGGCTTTGGGGTGGGGACAGGGAGCAAAGAGGATTCTTTAGTAAAGGAGGGGCTCGGCTTTCGTTTGGCTAAATGAAGTCAGAATACTCCCCAGAACACTCAGATACAGAGACAACCCCTTATGACTGCCCTCATAATCGTGGGAGTGAGAAAATGTAGACCATTTATCTGAAATCAGGGTTGCCAGAAATGGGAGGTGGAATTGCCCTGCTCAGAGAAAGGGAGCAGTCCTCACGGAAAATCTGGCCTTTCCTACGCTTTCTCACGCAAAAGTCCATCGGGAGGAGGTTATGAATAGAGCTCTTTTCCTTCAGCCAATGAGACAAATATCCTATTCAAAACCCCATGCCCACAGACCGTCTCAGCCGGGATTGTCTTGGCTGCAGAAGGAATCCCAGGGGGCAGCGACTGCAACTTCACTGTGCTATGCTATTTCACATGGCTTTTTGGTTGGTGGCAGGCAAGAGCTATTCAAGATCAACTATTTTATGAATGTCACTCACTTGTTCTCTGTAATGATGAGGGGAGAGAAGTGCTGACACCCAAAATCCAGCAGGTGGGCTGGAAAGATTTCGGTATGAAGCTGAGAGCCGTTGGGCAGTACCTCAGGGGTTTATAAAAATGACTCAGATGGGCCTGCCTTCAGATTTTGGCACTGCTGCACATTTTCGTGAACGAACTGGGCTGTGCTAGTTCTAGCTTGAGCAGCAGTTTTCTGCTAAAGTAAGGGAACCAAGGCTAGAACCCCGGCTCCTGAGGTTGTCAAGAGGATCAAATGGCACAGCACACTTGAAGTCACCTCCCGGTGCCTGGCTCATGACAGATGCCTCAGTGCTGCTTCCTGCCCTTTGTGTCCCCTTCACGTCTCTCCACGCAGCTCGTGTGTGAGTGTGGTGTTCCCGCAGGATGAGTCAGTCAAGGCCGAGCAGGAATTTAGATAATTGGACATGTTCTGGTACTGCCTTAAATAAATACCAAGATGAAAACTGTGGGCAGCCTGTAGCTGAGGGGAGGCGGGATAACCCTGGATTACCCCATCTGGAATAGCTCTTTCTGTGCTGAGAACCGCAGCAGGACCCCAGAGCCTGGGATGTTCTGTTTCAGCATCTGCTGCTGCTCCTGGGAACAGCTGAACATCAAGGATGTGAGGGTAGGAGCACTGCAGCCCAGTATCTGTGGATTCACTCTTTCAGTCAATATTGAAAACCTAAGTACAAGACAGGCACCATTCATTCATCTGTCATCACATGTTTCTATAATATTTATTCTATGTCCGGTGCTGTGCTAAGCGCTTTACAAATATTTACCTCATCTACTCCTCATAACAGTGAGACTGGTACTATCATCCCATTTCGGAGGTAATGAAACTGAGGCACAGAGAAGTTACAGAACTTACCCAGGAAACATGTGCCCAAGACTTTTTTGACTCGGTGACCAGAGCGTTCACAGGACTCTGTGGTTGGGCAATGGTGATGGGTAAGCATACATTCGTTTGTGTTTTCATTCATTCACTGAAGCTTCATTAATCAAAAAGTGTGTGCCAGGCTTTGCACTAGGCAAGGCTGGGTACAAGGCAGGTCTGTCCTCACAGAGCCTTCCGTCCAAGGATGCAGATGCCAAGTAAGCCTCATTTTTATCCTTTGACATTGCAACCAGCGAAGAGACAGCAAGCCTGGGTCAAAGATGCTGTCGTTTCCTAGCCACAGACTTCTGCATATAAAATAAAGAACCTCACAGGATATGAAATGTGTGGGCTTCGCCCTTCTAAGGCCCACGCTAAGGAGTCTATCGGGAGGATTTGTTTAGACCTTCATAGTTCTGAAGGGAACATGTGTGTGAGGCTGATGTTCCCATTAAAAACTCTACAGGGTACGTGTCATGAGAAGGGCCCAGGGTCCCCAAACTTCCTATGTGTATCACTAAGGAAGAATATTTTATATGAGGTACTTGGTATTTATGTGTATGTGTACTGTGAAATACAGAAATAACAACATTGCCCCGTTATTTCAAACATCATGCTCCTTAGAGTAATTTTTTTAAGTGAGTTAATTCAAAGAAAAATATTAAATTAATAATGGCACAGATATTGAAAATTATTAGAGAGGTACTTAAATGACTGGAGTTTGAGGACATACAGTGATTCTCACTGGGGTCATTACAGGCATTTGGGGCAGGGCTACCCCCAACTGCTGGCTGCCCAATATCCTCAGCCCCTGCTCCCTACATGGCAATGGGGCCACTCACCCCACCCCTAATATGTGGTGACAATCCCAGCCCCACAAAGAAATGCCTCCAAACATTTTCAGAATGCTACACGGCAGAGCGCTGGGGGATGTGGCACTGCTCCTGGTTGGGAACTATTGCTAGAGGCTTGCTGGACGCCCCACTGGAAAAACAAACAAGCTATTGGGTCGTTGGGAAAGTCATGACGTATTTTTCTGTTTTTCAATGCAAAAAATGCGTCATGACTTTCCCGACGACCCAATATTTTCAGATAATTTTTAAACAGAATGAAGGGACTATGAAGCCAAGTTCAATACCCAGTGGCTTAGTTGGAGATGGATGGGCACAACAGTAAGGAAATGAGAACCCAAAGGAGAAGACAGCATGTATACAGGAAGAGTGACTGACTTGGAGCTGCTGCTATGGGGCGGGACCAGTTCCTTCTTGCTTGTCTTACAGGTGCCACCTGGCAAACAGTGACCAGAGAGCATGCCTACTGCCTGCCGAACAGGCAATACAACCTATTGCTTGAACTAAGTGCAGTATGATGCCAAGCCAGGAAGGTATTTTGCAAGGATACAAGAATCATATGATGAAAAATATGACAGACTTATCAATCATTAAAGAAGGCAAAGAAAGGCCCCAGAAAAATCACAGGTCTCTTTCCAAGTAACCCATAATAATGTGCTGCTAACAGTGAGGATGAATGGTGAGGGGATGAGATACATTAATGCTGTTAGTATACCACCTAAGATACTGTCCACATCCTTGAAAAATCTTGCTTACTTGGGGTACCTTTGAGCCCCTACTTTTCCTAGCACACTCCAAGGTTGAGTGGCCTCTGCCCCATTGCGTCTGTAGAACAATTCTTTCCAAAGGTGTTAGCAGCTGGTACTATGAGAAAAAGCTTCCAATGTCAAGTACATTTGGGAAACTTCTTGCATATTTCCATTTTGGAGATTGGCAGTGTATACTGGTCCCTTAAAGGTTTCGTGACGGTTTCTTCTGTTCCCTTGGTAATCCCAAAAATGAAATGAAAACTCCTGGCTTGCTTTTTACAACTTGCCCCACTTTACGCAGTCGATGTGATTTGCTTGGGAGGCAGGCTCATGACAACTGTTCCTTGTATCTCTCTTACCCCTCCCCACTTCTGCACCTTCTCTCACCTTCCTCCTTCCCCTAGAAACACCCTTCCCCAGGCCTCCTACCTACTCCATACTTTTGCCATGTCCCAGCTCAAGGCCCCACAGCAGTCCTAGCTACTGTTCCCCACAGTGAACTTTATCTTTACTGTGAATTTTCTCAGATCGCTACCTGTGCCAGGTGGTGTCATGGCATTGGGATTACATCCATGTTGCCTGGGGTTATTGTATGTGTGTGTGATATATGTGATTGGTAAGCAGCTTGGTTTCTTTTCAACTTCTTAGGGGAGCCCATCACTGTAACATGCATACAAGAGTCTTGTAGAAAAAACACTTCTTGATACATATCCTGGTAGATTGCCAATGTCTGGCTTTCTTCCCTTATAAAACCACTTAAGAGTCCCTGTGTCTCTATGAATTAGCAACCACTGGGTAATGATTGAACATAGGTATTCACATTTACTATGTTTAATTACTCTGATGTTCCTCAAAATAAATTAAATGTCTGCTACAACAGATTCTATCTAAAACTGTATAATGTTGGGAGTATTCAAAGTCAAAGTTAAGAATGTACTTCCTGAAAATGAAATTTGACCTTTTACCTGCATGAATATTAACAGTTTATTTTTATGTCTAATATATTTTCTACCTTCCCACACACACTACAACCTGCTTTTCCCATGGTTTTTCTCCATTCTTACATTTGTTTAGGACAAATATCTTGGTGTTTCATCACTGATTTTTTTCTTTTCAACATCACATCCAAACCATCAGCAAATCCATTTGATTCTACCTTCGAAATATACTGAGAACCTGACCACCACTCATCACCTCAGGTCACAGGCTGCATTCCCCTGGAAGCTGATTCTGAGATGGAGCTAAGCAGGCAGGAAGGTTAAGGGTGTGTGCTCCTGGGATCAATGCCTCTGGAAGGGATGGAAACAGGTTTGAGCAGAGGGAGAAGCTGCACTGTGAAGCAGTCGCAGTGGAAGGCCTAAGCTCACTCCACAGCTGGGATGACCCGTAAGAGTCGTTCTGAGTTGCGGTGAGGGGCCAGGCCTCTATACCCCTCACCAACCATTCACCGGATGCAGGCTGCACTGAGAGAGGAACATGCCATTGAGCAAGACGGCTCTCCTCCGAGGAGGCAATATTTGAAGAAGTCTGACTACCCAAAGCCGTTAGTTGGAGACCTCCCAGATGCTGGAGGAATAAATCTTTCATTCCCGAATGGAGCTGAGCAGCATATCACATATCCACTATGCTTCACCATGACCACCTTGATCTAAGCCTCCATCATCTCAGGATTTGTGCAATAGGTTCTTCACTGTTTCTCTACTTCAGTCCTCTTAAAACATTTGCTAGAGTGATCCTTTGAAAATCTAAGTTAGATAATGTCATGCCTCTGCTGAAAACTGTTTAGTAGCTTCCCATCTCACTCTGAGGAAAAGCCAAGGTCATTGCAATGACTGGTCAGACCCTCTACCCTTTGCTCCCCATAACTGTCCAATCTCAGCCCCAACTACTCGCCCCCTTTCCCATTGCACTCTAGCCACTCTGACCTCCTTGCTATTCCTTGAAAACATTTGGCAAGTTCCCATTTCAAGCTTTCATTTTTTACTCTTCCCTCCACCCAAAATGTTCTCTCAGGTCTCAGCATGGCTCCCTGTCTCACTCCTTCAGGCTTTCACTCATGTCCCCTTCTCATTGAAGCCTTTTCTGACTCACCTTCTGAAAACTGCACCACCCCTGCCCCTGGTTTGATCTTCCCCCCCCCCCCCCCCCCTCCCGGTTACATTCTTTTTCTCCAGAGCAGGAAGCCCCACAAGGGAGAAATTTTTAATGGCTGTATTGAATGCTGCATTCCCAGTACCTATATCCATGCCTGGCACATAACAGGTGCTCAAAAAATACATGTTGAATTAATTTCTGTAGGTTACAGAAAGAGTTCCCATGATTGGCCCAAACTGAAAATTGTTCCATGGGTTCTCTAGGTCTCTAGCAAAGTCATGATAGCTTTGTTTCGTTTTCTTTCATTAAGCTTTGGTCAATGCAGGCCATTTGTTTTTCTTTATCTAAATTAAATGAAAAGATAGTTTAAATGTCTTTTATAGAACAGGCAGTCAGGACGCCAGAATTCTGATTTTATCTCATATCCCAAACCTGGCAAAAACAACTTCTTCTTTCATATTTGCTTTAAGCTCTTAAAAGCCAAAGAAGATATGACTTTTGATAATGTTAAATTTTATCCGAACCCTGTGCTCCCTGAAAGCAGTGTTGGTTAAGAAATCCCCTTACCTTTTGTATTCCAAGAAACAGTCAACCAGCACAAAGAACAACCCAGCCTTCCCATATTCTGAGATAAGACCAACCTCCATCCTTCCTCGTGATTCTCATAAGACTTGGGATGACTCCCTTGATTACTTGCCTCCATAAAACCCAGGCCTCCTTCCTTTTCTTTGAGACATTCCCCATTAATAAATGTTCTCCCTATTGCAACAGCATGAATACAATTATATCCATAATTGACTGGTGTATTTTGTCTTTCACACTTTCATAAAGAGGTGACTTGCGTTGAAGGGTTTATTTTTAGCCTCAAAGATAGTGTCCATTGGAAAATCTGCAGCTAACAATAGTGACGAAAGAACTCTTGATAACAGACAACAGATAACCAAAAAAAAGGTCTACTCCCTCAGCAGAAAGCCAGCATGGAGCTCAGTGTCAGAGGAGGGAATAATTACTACTTCCAGGGGCAGACAGGAACTTGATTCAATAGATGTTTGGACAAAAAGACATTGTTGGAAATAATTTCCCAGTGTATAAAGTAGATGTGGCTCTATATAACTTCTCCCTGAAATCAATTATCCCAGTGTGCTAGGCACAAAAGTCTCAGTCCTTCCCACTCTAGGATCCCTGGGTTCTAAAGAGACGGGGTGGAGACAAGAAGCTCCTAAAGCTGGGGATTGCTGTACATTGCACGTCTGCAAGTTCTTTCCTTTCCAAGAGGAGGATCCACAGGGCAGAAGATTGTGACCAGCCATATAAAGATCAGGGTTCAGATAAATGGCTTCACCTTTATTTCATTACCTGGTTAGCTCTTCATACCAGGATTTACAGCCTAGTGTAATCCAAAAGAAACACTTACCTCCATTCTGTTGGACATAAGACCTCCAAATACTTTTCAAAACAAACAAACAAAAAAAGACCAGTCAGGCCTAAATGCCAATGCAGTCCAGTGCCAGGGTCCCACTTATAATCTATACACAGGATTCTTGAGGTGAGTTAATTGGATTCAGGTGTACTGTGAATCCCCTAGAAATTATATGCCGTGTGCATGTGTGTGTGCGTGTGTGTGTGTGTGTGTGTGTGTGTGTGTGTGTGTACATTTTTGTAAAGAATGGTGCCACAGCATTTTCATATTATTAAAGGGATCCATGCCCCCTGGATGGATAAGAACCACTACTTATTACAGATATCCTAGGCCTTCAAAAGAAATATTCTCCAGACAGATCCCCCTCATCCTTGGCCATGACACAACCAGGAACACCAAGTTCACCACCAGTCTATGAATGGGCTCACTTACTTCATTTGCAGGTACTCAGTCTTCTCTTAGGATCAGCATGAGGTGATAAGGCATACCAAAGACCTTGGAATCAGCAAGTCCTGATTAAATCAATCCATCTATAGTAGAAGCTGACAAGCGGGAGGTTATATGCCTCCAAGAGAAAGATTAGTAGTTATTTGATCAAATCCAAACAATTTGATATTGTTTTAGTGTGTTTGGGCTGCTATAACAAAACACCACAGACTAGGTAGCTTATAAATAACAAAAACGTATTGCTCACAGTTCTGGAGGCCGGGAAGTTCAAGATCAAGGCACCAACATGGTCATGTTCTGGTGAAGGCTCTCTTCTGGCTCATAGCTGGAGCTTTCTTGCTGTGTCCTCGCTTGGTGGAAGGGCCAGGGAACTCTGAGGGGTCTCTTCATGAGGGCTCTATTCACTCTTATGATCTAATCACCTCCCCAAATTCCCACCTCCTGATACCCTCACCGTTAGGGGTTAGGATTTCAAAAATGAATTTTGTGGGGACATAAACATTCAGATCATGGCAGATATTTTCCATAAATATTCTCCATTAAGAATGTAATTTGACACCAAAAGCAGCACTGGCTACAGGCAGACCTTGAAAATGAAGTAGAAACATATCAGTATTATGAAATTGTTGTGTCCTTTTTATTTCTTTTCTAGTACTCAGACCTGGGTTTCATGGTCTATTTTTTTAATTAATAATAACTTTCAGAATTATTGCCATATATTTTGCAATAATTTCAACAGACAAGGCTGAAGTGGTTCACTGAACTGTGTCTTTGTAAAGCTAATTTTCCTATAAGAACAGTAAATGTCAACAAGATAGACATCCCTGTTCTTCTAAGCTCTGTTTATAGTTCCAAGAAATAAGCAGGCAGTTATTACATTAAAAACATTCCCTGTATGCCAGCAACATCTAATTTGAATCTGTGGGGCGTTTAGAGGGAAAACAGGGCTGGGGATGACAGAACTCCAAAATATGCCTGGTATCTAAAACCTGAAACCTGATCCGATTCCACGGTGGAGGAATGAACCACACACTTCTCAATGTCATTGTTGTCTTGATGTATAGAATGGGATAATATTGGCCACTTAGTCTATCAATAGGATTCTCTTCAGTTTCTAAACTGCTTTGAGACAGCACCTTGGAGGCACCTTGTGGACCCACAGCAAGAAGTGCCATTTGTCAAATAGGGTGTCAGATAAATTAAGTAGAATTCTGGTGTCTATATGCATTAATGCCCCCACAGAGACCAACATACTAACTTGGGCCGAATTTACAAAAGCTCAGTTATAGTGTCACCTCCTCTGTGGCCAACTTAGCCCACTCTCTCCTCAGTGCTGGCCACACGGAGTCATAACTGCTGGCTGTTATGTCTGTCTCCCCAACAGGCTGACATCCTGCAAGGCAGGGACCATATTTTATTTATCTTTGTATCTCTGGGAGTTCGCACAAGTTGGTAGCTTGCTGATTGTTTTTGCAATCAGCAAAAATTTGTTCGATGACTGTTAGGATTCATTTAATGAGAGCCAAATGTCGGATTAGAATCCCATCCCAACTCTGTGTGCTCCGACGTGTCCCTACCAGTTCCTACTCCTTGTCCTTAGA
Source organism: Hipposideros armiger (assembly GCF_001890085.2). NCBI lineage: Eukaryota > Metazoa > Chordata > Mammalia > Chiroptera > Hipposideridae > Hipposideros > Hipposideros armiger. The sequence continues at coordinate 1,250,891 of NW_017731692.1, forward strand.
GTCCTGGCGAAGGCGCTGCAGGGCCATGAACTTAGGATTTCCACACCACACAGCACAGCAGGAAAAGGTGGTTCTGACCCTTACACTTCTCAGGGCCCTGGAAGGATGAAGAATATTAGAAAAATTCTGATGGCCAAACTAATTAGGCAAAACTGTTCAGCAAAACATTTTTCTGTGCCAAGCACTGTTCTACGTTTTAAATCTTGTGGGATCCTCAGGTAACTACAAGTGGGTACTGGTACTGTACACATTTGACATGAGGAAAGTGGCACAGAAAGCTGGGGTAACTTGCCCAGGCGAGGGAGCCTGACGTGAGTATTCCGCGTGTCCCACCTCTGACGAAGCCAGAATTAATTAACCATTTCTCCTCTGTGTTCCCAAAGTCTCAGTACGCAGTCCTGCACCTCGGTGCGTTATGTTGTGATGAGAGATGCACGTCAGACTCGTTGACCAACCGGGGAGTTCCTGGAGGACTGGGGCTGTGTCTTTATTGGTCTTGTTGCCTCCCCACTCAGCTGAGTGACTAGTTTGCAGTCGCTTCTCAGGAAGTGTCCGCTGAATAACTGGATGAGGGGAATCTCCTTCCAAATCTACCACTCCCGGGGAATTCCCCAGAGAAGAGCATGGAGACAGGCTCATCCCTCTGCCTCAAGTGCGCGCACGCGCGTGCGCCTTTGTGCGCGCACATCCCAGCAGCAACTTCCATAGTGGGCCACGAAGTCTGGCGGAACTTACCGACATTAAAAACCAACCCCCTATATTTTGCTTGAGCTAAAGTAGTTTTTAAAATATTTTTTTAAGTTATGGGAAGTCAAAATAGTTTAAAAAAACACGTGTAATTTTAAACTGAGCAATTCCACTTCTAGGAGTGTATCCTAAGAATCTTCAGGACTGTATGTCTGGAGGCCACACATGTATAGCAATAAATCTCTGTGGAGGCTAAGCAGGCACGGAGCTGGGTAAGGGGCTGCTTTCTGTATATGGGTGGGATGGTGCCATGCTGGAATGGGCCAGCCCATTATTGCGATGTGACCATGGAGATCCAGAACAGCCAAGGTTTGTTTTTCAATAAAGTCCAGAAATTTCAATTTTAAAACATTGGCTGTGGTGTATCCCCAAAAATAGACAAGCTATTCCTTTCTCTCTCTCCAAGCCCTAGGCTACAGCCCTCCCACACTGACGCTGGGCTGGCCTTGGGACACGCTTTGGCCAATAGGACATTAGCAAAAGTTGTGCAGGCAGAGGCTTGAAAGGTGCTTGCACACTGGGGCTTGACTTCTTGCTGCCCATGGGACGTCTGCCACCACTGCTACATGAGAAAGGCGGGGCAAATGTTATGAGCAGAGGTATGTGACCTAGACACCTCTGTTGCCCCAGGCAACAATATGCCACTTGCCAGACATGCCAGTGAGGCCACCTAGCTCACCCAGTCTTAACCAGCCCACCGCAGACGCAGGATAGCCCAGCAGAGATCAGCTGGCTCGACCAATATCAGAACAGTCCAGTGGGCTCCCAGAATGGGGAGCTAAGCTTTCAGCCAATATATGTGGTGGTGGTTTGCTATATAATAAAAGCTAGTGGATGACAAAATTTAAATATGTTCAGAGCTGAACAAAAGAGTGATCTAGTTCACTGTAACACCTAGCAAATGTAAAGATTTAACAACAAAGGCTTTTTTTTTAAAGATTTTTATTGGGGAATTGGGGGGATAGGAATAGTGCTGGGGAATTGGGGGAAGGGGAACAGACAAGTTGCTGTTGTCTTCTTCTTCAATCTAGTTGTGGAGGACGTCGCCCCACTGGCCCAAGTTGGCACCATCATTGCGCTCTTCTCTGGCGAGGCAGATCAGTCGCCGGCTTCTGGACGACCGCTCACTGCGGCTGCTGGCCACTCACACTGGCTGCTGGCTACATACGGTAGCCCATGGCAACCCACTGCAGCAGGGGCTGCAGCCTACGCTGTCACGGGCGACTCATGGCAGCCCAGCTCCAGGTTGAGCCATTGTTCAGCATCCTAGCTGTAGAGGGCAGCGTCACTGGCCCTCATATGTGGGATCCGAACCGGGGCCCTCTGGCGTCCCAAGAGAGTTCTTAACCAACGCACCACTCGGCCAGCCCAACAAAGGCTTTTTTTATATCACTGTTTATAATAGTGAAAAACCCACTTGAAGAACCATCGAAGGGACTAGAGGAGTGGTTAACAAGTGAAGGCACATGCGTAGCCTGGAAGTTATGCCACCCCTGCAAACAATGCTGTAGGATACCAGCCACACACAGACCTGCCCAATTTGGTGTGCCACCCAATTTGGATCAATAGGCACGATTTTACTACTGCCTGGAACACATGCTCTTGCAGAGCTGAAGCACAGAGCTGAGTGGATCACACAGTGCAGTGGAGAGGGCATGATGCTGTAGGAAGGTATCAACACTCAGAAAAAGCCCTGGGTGTTTACGGGGATGTGCTCAGCTTTGCTTTTTGAGGATATAAGTATGCAGTGGAGGCAGTAAACAGCTCTACTCAAGTAAGGATGTAGTTGGAAAGGGAGGTCAGGCAGACATGTTTTGACAGACAAAGACATTGTTAGACTGAATAGCTTAGTGTCTTCTAATTTCTTCAAACGTGCTGCCAGAAATTACAGGACTTGAATGTGTTCTCCAAACACAAAGAACGTTGACAAACACGGGTATAGAACAATCTTTTTTTTTTTTTTTAAGATTTTATTGGGGAGTTGGGGAGGGGAACAGTATTGGGGAATCAGGAAAGGGGAACAGACAAGTTGCTGTCCTTTTGTTCTTCAGTCTAGTTGTGGAGGACGTCGCTTCACTGGCCCATGTTCTTATTATTGCACTCTTCCCGGGTGAAGCGGCAGATCAGTCACAGGGCTCTGGAGGGTCGCTCATGGCGGCTCTTGGCAGCTCACGCCAGCTACCAGCCGCTCACGCTGGCTGCCAGCCACTCATGGTAGCTGACGGCAGCCACTGCAACAGAGGATGCAGCCTACACCGTCACCAGCGAACCACAGCAGCCCAGCTTCAGGTTAAGCTGTTGTTCACTGTCTTATCTGTAGAGGGCACAGCGTCACTGGCCCATGTGGGATCCAAACTGGGGCCCTGCTGCTCACAGCTGGCCTCCCAAGCCAACTCTTAACCAATGCGCCACTCGGCCAGCACCAACAATCTTTAATGACATGAAAAGACATGTTAAATATTGAGTTGTGGAAAAGTCATGACGTATTCTATGTTTTTCATTGCTAAAATTCGTCATGACTTTTCTGACAACCCAATAAAAGAAGCCAATTGTAAAACAACATGTACAGTCCAATCCAAGTTTTGTTATAAAAAGGACATGCGGGCATGTGAAAGTAACTGGCGGACAGAGGCGGGCACGAGTGTGACATAGGCTCAGAGCAGGGGAGTAACCTCCCCGAGGCAACGCTGCCAGCAGGAGGAGCACAGGACTCAGGCTTCTTCAATGAGCGTTTATGTTTGGAAGATGGGAGCAGGGGTAATTCTCTTTTTTTTTTTCTTCTTACTCATTGGTATTTTTTCAAACTCCTATAATAAACATGTACTATTTTTTACCGAGAAAATTTAATGAAAGTTATAGTTTTTAAAGTTTGGAAGCATGCTCATGCACACGCCTATGTATACACACATAAACACATACACCCCGAACCAAAGCGGAGCAAGACTTTTCTTAAATCATTTTTTTTTTTTTTTGGTCAGTGCTCGGCCATGTCACTGCATTAGTTCAGAATTTTATTGGGGGTAGGCAGTCCCTGGAATTGTAAACTCTTCTTCCTTGTGAAAACACATAGACTCCTTGCAGGCACAATACCCACCTGATTCTCTGGGAGGCAGGCAGATGTCACATAGCATTACTGTCTGCAGCCGAAGGTAGAAACGAGGCAGTGCTCTGCACGCTCTGTTCTTCCATTCTGCAAATCTTCCACAAGAATGTGAGCAGGTGCAGCTGCCACATGGCCATGGAGACAACCCGCTCATTAATGGTACCAAGTCAGAGCTCTCTAATGGTCCTGGCAGCCCATCATGGGCAAGTTCATCATGAATTTTCTTCACTGCTGACAGAGCATAGAAGTGTCTTTGTGCATGACCGAGTCCTTAAAAATGGCAAGAAGATGACCTAGCGAATCATCAGACCCACTTCTAAAATGCCAGTCCGTTGCAGCAGAGCCCAGCTGTACTCACTCATCCATAAATGGGGTGAGAACAAAAGCCAAAGCAATGCCTGGGGGGATGAATAGCAAAGTAACAAGTCCAAGGTTCAAAATGAGCAGCGGTTTATTAAAGATGTCGTAGAAGTACAGTCTACCACCAAACGCAGTGATGGGGCCAAAGTATGAGAATTTTACAAGATAATGAATGAATGGCTGGGCTACAAAATAGAAAATTGAGCTGATGAAGCCAGTCGGCCATCCTTCTGAACAGTTTGTTGAACTGTAAAATAACTAATCTTTTCTAGTAAAGGGAATATGGTTACCAGACATCTAAAAGGATGTCATCAACACACCACTGTCATCTTTTTGAGCACCTCTTCAGTTCAACTCTACCACTCTACACACTTGACATAGGAATAGAGAGAGGTAAAAAGTAGATTTTTTTTCCCCCTTTGAAAAATCCTGAGTTAAGTCAGAACTACGAAATAGATTCTATAATTATTCAGAAGGCCAAATCACCTGTCCCTTTCTTGATTGGACCCATTGTGGAGTTAATAAAATCACACCACATTTTAAAGCTCAGCAAGAAGCCCGGTGCTAGCACTTTCTCCTGCGGTGCCCTCAGCTTTAGCCTGTAGCTGCATCCAGGTTCAGCCTAGCCACATCAGCAACTTAACAGCTACCACTTCCAGAGAGGTGACTCTCGGCCAGGTACTAGATGAGCCCTTGGTAGACATTATTCCTTTTATCATCACAAAAATCTTGGAGGTGGGGACAATCATTTGCTCAGTCTACAAATGAGGAAACTGAGAGGCTTAGTGAAGTAACTCCCCCAAGGCAATGCTGCTAGCAGGAGGAGAGCAAGACTCAGGCTTCTTCAAATAGCATTTAAGACAAAGGAGGAGACATAGCTTGGAGAGGTTGGAGAGGGCACACAGGTGCAGTGCTTCAAAGCACATATTCTAGCTCATTCCGCCTGGCAAGTCACTTAATCTCGCTACAGAAGGAGGTTCACCTCCCTTGCCCAACTACTTCATAAAATTTTGTGAGGTCCAAATGAGATCACATATATGAAAAGCCTCGAAAAGAGTAAAGCATTTGACAAATATCATGTATTATTAATAAAAGAACAGAAGACCAAATCGTACTCCTTAAGAGCATAACATTTCAATTATCAGGGCTTCAATGGAAAGGCCACGCCTCCTTTTGTCCCCCAGACTAAATCCTTTAAGTAAACGCACAGGATTCTTGGGCAATCATTAACAGATGAAGAAGGGCTCAGGTATACATGCTGGTACTTGACCTGGTCTTTGCAGGGAGCTTTGGTGTCTTAAATTTAACGCAGACACCCTGCCTGAGCTATTTATCTTGACGGAAGAAAGTAACCATTTTCCGGTTGCTATCAATTCCGTTCCCAACAAACAGCTACTGTAATTTTACACCTTTAATCTATGCAATATGAGAATGAGAAAAAACACCAAACAATACTTCCTTATGAAAGGGCCACATTATATATAGCAATTCACTTTTTATTATCGTCATCATTAATACCAAAGTCCACAGTTCAGTAAAAGTGGGTGCTTTATTTACAGGACACCTGCACGTAATATGATAACACAGCGTTGTTTTTTTAGCCGCTATGATTTACCAACCTATTAAAAGGCAAGCACACAATTAAAACCTTTAATTAAGGTTTAAAATTAAAAGGCAAGCACACAATTAAAACAAGGCAATCTACTAGCAATTAAAAACGACGAATTGTCAAGCCAGTGTGGGAGAGCTGAGTAACCTGGCCTCAGGTAATCTCAGGGCACATGCGGCTTGGGGTGCACCCCAGCGGGTGGATGGAGGCGCCATCATTCCAGCATGTGTTGGAGCACTGCCGGGTCGGCCTCCACTGCCCGCAGGCCCCTGTGCAAGCTCTGGAAGGTGGCTTCCTTGCCGTAGCGCTGCCTCCAGCGGATGAAGGCCTCCACCATCTGTGACTGCACGTTGTGGGGGTGGTTGGCCTTACAGCGGTAGATATCCGTCTGGGACAGCCCCAGAGACAGCACCACGGGCTCCCACTCAGGGCCCAGCCTCTGGGCCAGCTGGTTAATCTGCCGGTCCGACGGGGAACTGCTGAGGATGTGCGGAGGGATTCCAGCTATCCTATTGTCTGTGAAGAAGAAAGACACCAAGGTTTTGAAAAGAGCAAGCAAACACTTCTCAGGTGGGGACAGAAAAAAACCCCGCAGGGAGGACGACATACACTTCAACGTCAGGGGCCAACTTTTCCTAGTCTTCTTGGGGGCTGATCAGTACCAAGCCATATGTAGGGACTTAAGAAATACCATTCAGCAGCTATGAAAATGTTTATTATACAAAATTTGAAAACAAGAAAATAAAATCAACTAGAAATCCCATCAGAGAAACTCAACTAATAATAATTTGATCTATTTCAGTCTTTTATATATAAAACATACATTTAGGATTACATTGCATATACTGCTTTGTAATGTGCTTTTTCATTTCCATCTCTTTCACCAGAGGCCAAGCAGGGGGTTCTGGAGGAATCTGAGAATGTCTGCATGGACCCCTTCCCTCTGGTGCTGGACTGTGGTGCAGGGATGACACTCTCTCCCGCAGCAATGGCTAATGCTGGAGGGTAACATGCTAAACCGAACAGCTACTCTTTCCTGATGAACTTGAATATCACCAAGCGAAGTGGTTGTGTCTAATAGAAGCAAGAGCCAAGAGGCCCACTGAGAAAAAATGAAACTGAGAGGCCATGAGGCAGCAGGTGGAGAGTCACTATCCTGGCAGAGCTCAGAGCTGGAGAGAAAGCACAGGCCGCGTTGAGGCAGTGAGAGAACCAGACCTTGCAGAACTAAACTGGATTCCAGTCTCCTGGAGGTCAGGCTGCTGAGGGAGTCTGACCTTGAGTGAGTGACTATATGTGTTCCCAGCATATCCAATGAGAAGGGCCAGCAGTTACACAGAAGGCCTTCCAGAGGAAGGGTGTTTAACACTGAGCCCTGAACATGGGAAGCACCCCAGGGAAGGAAAGGAAAGGAGTGGACCCTGTGCAGAAAGAACTGCATGTGCAAAGGCCCTGCGGCAGAAGAACATGGCACATTCAAGAAAGTGAAAGAAATTCACTGTAGCAAAGAGCAGAGCTTGAGAAGGACTCCAAAAGTCCTAAATTATGGAGCTGGTTACTGGGTAGGACAGGACTATTCCTGGTTCAGACATCGGTATGATAGCACACTGTGCTACACTTCCTGTCACCAGCATCACAGGAATTCGAGTCGAGCCCACTTCACACTCACCAGCTCACTGTTCTGATTTGTGAATTCAATAAGAAGGCAAAAGGCATCCTATTAGAGGAGCTGATATTTTCCATTGCACGTGCCCTTGGCCTCTAAGCAGCTGCTAATGTCTTAGGCATGAGTTACAAAGTTATTGTCAAAAACTCTTTCTGGTGTTTGTGAAGATTGTCATTTTTAAAAAATGACTAAGAAGCACTTAAGATGATGATACGACTGACCAATATTTTGACAAATATTTTATATTAACAGTAATGGTTTTACGGATTTTTTAAAAATATGGGCTCATTAAAAAAATTCAAACAACACAAAAATGTACAAAGAAGAAAACAAATCATCCAATATCCCACCATTGTGTTTTCGGTTGGGGAACATCATTTTGGATACGTCTTTACACACATGTACTTTTGGAAGAATAATATAACAGCTTTCTTCTTAAGAGTTATTTAATTTTGTTTGACTATAACAGAAAAAAAATAAGAAGTCAAACTAAATGGCTTTCTGACCTGCAGTTAAATACTTAAAACACACATGTGCACACACACACACACATGAAAGATTTAACACTGAGAAAAAAATTATGAAAATTTAAGAGGTAAACTGCATGTTTTTATATTAATACTCTACAATGAACACTTTATATTTCCCTCCATTTCCTCACACCTCCTGACTTTTGTCATTTATATCATTTTTATTTTGCCAGGTGCATAACAGTTATATACTTCTGTAACAATAATCCCCCCAGCTGTTTAGTCTTCAAGCTATATTAGAATGATTTGAATGTTCACCAGTGTTTTTTGTTGTTGTTACTGTTTTTTTTTTTTAAGATTTTTTTATTGGGGAATTGGGGGATGGGAACAGCGCTGGGGATGTGGGGGAAGGGGAACAGACAAGTTGCTATCCTTTTTTTCTTCAGTCTAGTTGTGGAGGACGTTGCTTCACTGGCCCAAGTTGGCACCATCATTGTGCTCTTCCCGGGCGAGGCAGATCAGTCACCGGCTTCTGGACGGCCGCTCACTGGCTGCTGGCCACTCACGCTGGCTGCTGGCTACACACGGTAGCCCATGGCAACCCACTGCAGCAGGGGCTGCAGCCTACATTGACGCCGGCGACTCATGGCAGCCCAGCTCCAGGTCGAGCTGTTGTTCAGCATCTTAGCTGTGGAGGGCAGTGTCACTGGCCCTCATATGTGGGATCCGAACCAGTACCCTCTGGCGTCCCAAGCCAGTTCTTAACCAACGCGCCACTCGGCCGGCCCATTACTGTTTTTTTAACCGTAGCATTTCCACTCCTGAGTCTGTTATTCTGAGTTTTGGGGTCAATTTCATCATAGGGTGGTTTTTCTCAAGAAATGTGCATGGTAACTATTTTCCTTGAGTTCTTTCAGATCAAGACTGCTTATTGCCTTCACTGCTGAATAATAACTTAATATTTATATAAACAATTTCATATTATATAATTTTAATATTATATTTTTAAATTATGAATATAATTTTATATTATTTAAATACATTTACTCCTCTTACAAGTTTGTAGACCTTGCTCATATTTCATGGGAGAGAATGTTGGTGTGGAGAATTCTGATACCAACTTGACCTTCCCCTTTTTCCATAACGTGCTTTTTCTGCCTGGCGTTTACAGTACTAACGTTTTAGACCTTGGTATAGCTTGGTCATTTTCTATTTGCTTTTCCAGCACATTGCATGACTTTCTGACCAAAGATTTAGTTCTTCCTTCCTTTCAGAAAAATCTTCTTGTGTTATATCTTTGTGTTGTTTTCCTACTTCATATGCTATATGGTTTTGCCCATCCTCCGCGGCAATCATTTTCTCTCTCACTGCTTTAACTCCCTGTGATAATCTCATGCCTTTCCCCATGCCAGGCATTTGACTTTCGGTTATGTCTGTTCTGCCTTTTTGGGGTTTTGTTTTGTTTTTCTGGTTCAAATCCTGTATTGTGTTTTTCTTCCAATTTCTTTCTTGGCTCTTCACTCTATCTTTTAAAAATCCCATTCCACCTCACACCCATTAGGATGGCTGCTATTAAAAAAAAAGAAAAGAGGGCCGGCTGAGTGGCTCAGTTGGTTAAGAGCTCGCTCAAGAGTTTGAGCTCTGAGCAACAGCGGTTCAAGTCAGCCTGAGCAGCCGTGAGCTGCCAACAGGTGGCGGGATGGCTCAGCTAAAAAAAAAAAAGAAAAAAAAAAGAAAAGAAAAGAAAGAAATGTCTAACTCATTGAAACGGAGAGTATTGGGTTGTCGGGAAAGTCATGACACATGTTTGTGACAGATGGCACTAGTTCATTTTTGGAAGTACTATTTGGAAGTTATTATTATGTCATTTGACAGCTGACAGCTCTAGCTTCATTCTAAAAAAAACAGCAATTTGGTTGAGTTTTGGAGATTTTACAAGTTGAAGATGGAAGACCAAACTATGCATTTTTGCCATATTTTACTGTTTTACTTCCATAAAGGGAAGAACACATGTCAAGCTTGTGATAAGTTGCATAAAGTTTACGGTGACAATGCTCTACAAGAACGTCAGTGCCAACAATGGTTCCCAAAATTCCGTGCTTTTTTTTTTTTTTATCTCAATGATGCTCCTCGGTCAGGGAGGCCCACCATGGTTGATGATGACAAAATAAAGGCACTGATTGAGTCAAACCCATGTTACACAACACAAAAGATTGCAGAAACATTGAGCATCCATCATTCAAGCATTCACGACCACCTGAAGAAGCTGGGATACATATAGCAAGCTTGATATTTGGGTTCTGCATTAACTCAAAGAAGTTCATTTGACAGTGCATATAAACATCTGCTATATGCTCATTAAACGTGAGGAAAACGATCCTTTTTTGAAGCGACTGATAACTGGTGATGAGAAGTGGATTGTTCACAACAACATGGTGTGCAAACAGTCTTGGTCCCGACATGATGATTCGCTGCAAACGACATCGAAAGCAAACATTCATCAGAGGAAGAGTGTGCTCTCAGTGTGGTGGGATTTTAATGGTGTTGTGTTTTTCGAGCACCTACCAAGGAACCAAACAATCAATTAGAATATGTACTATCAGCAATTGAACAGTTTGAATGAATTCATCATCCAGAAATGTCCAGAGCTTGTTAATTATAAATGAGTTGTGTTCCATCACGACAACACGAGACCACACAGAAGTTTGATCACCCATCAAAAATTAGTGGAGTTTGGATGGGATGTGTTGCCACACCCACCATACTCGCCTGACCTTGTGCCATCAGACTTCCACTTGTTTCGCTCTCTTAAAAACTCCTTGTGTGGTATAACATTCAATTCAGATGAGGCTATAAATCAGCACCTTGTTCAGTTTTTCGCAAATAAGACAGGTCTTTTTATGAACGAGGAACTATGAAGCTCACTGAAAGATGGAAAAAGGTTATCAAACAAAACGGGCATATATCGTTGACTGATCTTTGTTCTTTATATAAACAAATGACCTTTGAAAAACATAGACAAAATACGTCATGACTTTTCCGACACCCCAATAGAATGGTGGTTGCCAGGGGCTAGGGGTGAAGGGAGGAAAGGGGGGAGGTAGGTAAAAGAGTATAAACTTCCACTTGTAAAATTAATAAGGTCTTCCCAGATAAGGAAAAGCTAAAGGAGTTCATCACCACCAAATAGGTATTACAAGAAATGTTAAAGGGACTTCTTTAAGAAAAATAAAAAAATAAAAAATATGAATAAAATGGCAATAACTACATACATATCAATAATTACTTTAAATATAAATGGATTAAATGCTCCAATCAGAAGACATAGGGTGACTGAATGGATAAGAAAACAAGACCCTTACATACTTGTATGCTGCCTACAAAAGACTTACTTCAAGTTGAAAGACACACACAGACTGAAAGTAAAGGGATGGAAAAACAAATTTCAGGCAAACTGGAAACAAACAAACAAACAAAAAAGCTGGGGTAGCAATACTTATATCAGACAAAATAGATTTTAAAACAAAGGTTATATAACAAAAGATAAAGAGGGACCCAGTAATCCGACTTCTGGAAGTTTATTCAAAGAAACCCAAAACACTAATTAGAAAAGACATACGCACCCCTATGTTCATTGCAGCATTATTTGCAATAGCCAAGATATGGAAGAACCAAAGTGTCCATTGTTAGACCAATGGATAAAGAAGAAGTGGTACAGTGATACAATGAAATATTATTCAGCCATTAAAAAGAATGAAGTCTTGCCATTTGCAACAACATGGACGGATCTAGAGGATATTAAGCTAACTGAAATAAGTGAGACAGAGAAAGACAAGTACCATATGATCTCACTTATATGTGAAATCTAAAGAACAGAATAAACAAATAAAACAGAAACAAACTCATAGATACAGAGAACATTTTTTGGTTGCCAGATGGGATATGGGTTGGGGAATGATAAAAAACGGGATGGGGGCCGGCCAAGTGGCGCGTAGGTTAAGAGCTGGCTTGGGACGCCAGAGGGCCCTGGTTCGGATCCCACATATGAGGGCCAGTGACACTGCCCTCTACAGCTAAGATGCTGAACAACAGCTCAACCTGGAGCTGGGCTGCCATGAGTCGCTGATGATGGCGTAGGCTGCAGCCCCTATGGCAGTGGGTTGCCATGGGCTACCTTGTGTCGCCAGCAGCCAGCGTGAGTGGCCCTCAAGCTGCTGTGAGTGGTTGTCCAGAAGCCAGCGACTGACTGATCTGCCTTGCCCGGGAAGAGCGCAATGATGGTGCCAACTTGGGCCAGTGAAGCAACGTCCTCCACAACTAGACTAAAGAACAAAAGAACAACAACTTGTCTGTTCCCCTTCCCCCAATTCCCCAGTGCTGTTGCCATCCCCCAATTCCCCAATAAAAATCTTTAAAAAAAGGCAAATTTTATGCTATGTATATTTTATCACAATTAAAAATAAAAATTTTAAAAGAATCTCATTGTTTTTTCATCATTACATTGAGTTTTTATTCCTACTGAATCGATGCTGACCTCTTTTATAGCATGAAATGCTTGTGAAGTTGAGTTTTCTTGGATGGCTTTTCTGTCAGACCAGGTGGGTTATATGTTTGTTTTTTGCAGGCCATGTTCCTTTCATTCCTCTGCTGTAGCATTTTCACATCGCTATCATGATACTTATCTTCATCTTGCACATACGTACGTGAGTATCTGTCCAAAACTTCTTTTGCTCTCTTATAGTAAGTTGATGTATCTTTGACACTCTGCTCACTTTATAGGGCTACCTGAGCTACCATTTGATGTTGGCTGTTGCTGTCTGTGCAGCGTCTGCCACTGCGATGAGGTAGAGCTCACTAGGCCTGCCTCTGCTGGGGGTCCTACACTCCGCCCTCTCTTTGGAAGCTAACTGAGTATCTTATATCAGATCCCACTCTGCCCAGCCAGGGTGCACTGACTCCCGTGGTCTCTCTCCTGTAACTCAGCATGGAGCCTGGGAGACGGCCTCCTCTGGGTGGCCTTCCTGCCTCTGCCGAGTGTGATTCCTGACATCTATGGAGGCTGTCTACTCGCCTCCTCAGCCAGCTTCTTTCCAAACTTATCTGTATTAGCAGGAATCATCGGGGTTGTGTCCCCTCACCTTCCCTTCCCAGTACTGCTTCTGAGCGGCCAGGGTGGGGTGTTTTCTTCATTGCCTGCCGCTTTTCAAAGCACATGGCCTAAAGCTGTGATCGATTTTTTTGTTTGTTTGGTTGCTGCTGATGAATGTTTTTATTTTCATTGCTTTTTGTTTCCGGCATTGGTGTTGGGGAGGGAGGCTCTGTGATTGTGCTGTGCTATGTCATCATTCTGACTACGGGCCAACTATTAGTGCAGCATATGCTTTGAGCCAATGAGCTGGAGGTGAGAATAGTATTTGCTCTCATCCTCCACACTGTTGGGGTCACATATGCTTGTGAATCCTTCTGCATAACTGGGAGATGGCCAGTAGTCCGTGGACGCAGGCTGGAGCAAAGATCAGGGGCACACAAGCAAGAGTACATCAGGCCCTTCCAAGGAGGTTTATACACAGAAAGAGACAGTAGTGATGCAGTCTCACCTCTACCTGGAAAAGTATCCTCACCAGGCCCTTCTAGCTTGTGAAGCCTGCTGAATATGAGGTTACTCAATAAAGAGAGTCCTCAGGCTTTAGTGTCAACTCCCAAGGACATGCTACATAAAAGCAGGTCAAGCTATAAATTAATCTACTGTGAGCGTCTGGCCACTGTTTCTCTAAGCCTGTCAGGTGGCTCATGGGGGAAACATTCTGTACTAGAATAGTCATGTATCTATTTTAATACAATTAGAAAAGTATAAATAGCATTTCGCACTCATTATTGCAAGGATTAAGATAAGTAAAGAAAAACTAAATAAAAAAAAAGACTGAGCAAAAAGTAAAAAAGAAAAGTCAATTTTAAAATAAAAAGCAAATTTAAATAAAAGCATTTAAGGTAGTGGTACAGGTGGTAAAAGACTTGGCAAAAATTGTACAAGTAGAAACCAAATGACTGAAGTTTGGGAAGTCCAGTGTTTCTCGGCAGTGCACCATTGGCATTTCGGGCAGGACACTCCACTGTGCGGGGCTGTCCCCAGTGCATAGCAGGGTCGTTAGCATCACGGACATGCACCTACTAAATGCTCGTACCATCCTCCAGCCCAGCCTGAGCACACAGGCCCACATACCCCAGGGTGAGGCAGTGCTACCCCGGGTTAGGAACCACCAGATACTGTGACATAAGAATGTCCAACCTAGATTTAAAAATCCTAAGCAGGGAGTGAAATCCTTTTATACTGACAAAATGTTCTCCCTTCTACAGATCCTAAATCTTTCATGCAATCCTTTAATCACATTCTCAGTGAAGTTAAAACTCACCTGTTTCAAAAGGATCAACATTCTCTGACAAACCCATCTACCACAAAGAAGCTAAGGACCCACTGGAAGGGATGAATGCTCCCAGTCCCCGCATCCCCCGTCCTCCCCACTTACCTTCCCACCCCTTCAGCCCCCATCTTTGTGGTCATTACAGGAACAAAAGCAGCACAGCGTTTGCCCCTCCTTCTCCAACTAGCTCTCCCTCCCTCACTCACACCTATCAATGGCTGCTCTGGCCTCAAACCTAAAAAACAAAGTCTCCTTTCCAGTTCCTACTGCAATATAGAGTAAGGTCTAAAAGATTCGTACAACTTTCCTATGTCTCCTATATGACATTGTTGTCTCTCCAGCTCCTATGGGCAGAGCCTTCTACTTCGACGCCCTCCTTTGCCAACCTTTAGCTCCTTGCTGAGCACAAAATGGAACACAATGCATACTTTTCATTAACTGATTATACTTGTAAAACAAAATGTTCCTCCAAGTCGAGTTTTCCAATCTCTTCCAACAGATCTCTGTGCAGACATCGTTCCCTGGCCTATCTTGGCTGGGGGTGGTTCTCCGAGTGAAGAAGAGTCCACAGGCCCCATGTCCTGTCAGCATCCCCCCGGTACCCTGTATCCTGTGACATATAGCTACCTTAACAGTGACCTGAGAAGAGCCCTACAGGGTTCAAGAGCACAGCTCAGAGACTGAAGACCATGGAGGAAAGGGGAGGCACAGCAGACATGGAAGCAGCTGCTAGGTGTGTCAGATAAATCTGCAGTCAGGGGTCTAGGAAAATAGAAAGGCTTTTTATCTATAACTTCAGTTATTGTGTGATAAAACTGGAGATGCTGTAAGCACATATGAATTCTTTATAAGAGTGATGCTGTTGGACATGGGTAACACTTTAAAAACTATACACACTCCTTTGGAGAGCCTGGTGATATGCCAGCCTCCCCAGGTCACTGCTGCAGTGAGCCACTGTCACTGATGGAAGTGTCATATGCTTCAGGTTTGCTGAACTAAAAAAAAAGAGTTGAGCTAAGAGACTTTTGCCCTCATGAGGCCACTTTTTAGGAGTGAAAGGCTAACCCCTGCTGGAGGACATTTAAGGCTTCTGCTCAGGTCAAGTCCACTCATGTTCCATTGACTATAGCAAGACATGTGACCAAGTCCAAAACTAACAGGACAGAGAATTAAATCTTCTCACAGTGTGGCAGGAGTGAAAATGTGCTGAGCAATAATCTGTAAGCACTCACAAGTATACTAATAAATTTTTTAAATGTAGATAGGACCAGCCGAGTGGCGCATTGGTTAAGAGTTGGCTTGGGACACCAGCTCTGAGCAGCAGGGCCCTGGTTTGGGTCCCACATGAGGGCCAGTGACGCTGTGCCCTCTACAGCTCAGATGGTGAACAACAGCTCGACCTGGAGCTGGGCTGCCATGAGTTGCTGGTGACAGTGTAGGCTGCAGTGGGGCTGGCAGGCAGCGGGCGTGAGCTCTCGTGAGCTGCCGTGAGCCACCGTGAGCAGCCGTCCAGTGGCCGGCGACCGATCTGCCTCACCTGGGATGAGCGCAATGATAATACCAACATGGGCATGTGAAGCAACGTCCTCCACAACTAACTGAAGAACAAAATGACAGCAAGTTGGTGTTCCCCTTGCCCAATTCCCCAATGCTGTTCCCCTCCCCCAATTCCCCAATAAAATCTTTTTTAAAAAATGTAGATAAAGTGATACATTACTGGGAATATATAAAATGTCAAAATTGGTGCAGGAAAGAATAGAAAACTTGAACAGACCAAAGTATTAGTGACAATCAAAGCCCTCCCTTGGTAAAGAGCCCTAGGCCCAGTTGGTTTCACAGGTAAGCTCTACCAAATGTTCATGGGACATTTAATTTCCTACTTTATGTAAGATTTTTCCAGAATATAGCAAAAGAACAAAAGCTTTATAGCCCATTTTATTAGGCTTTTTATTCCAAACAAGATAAGGAGAATATATATATATATATATATATATATATATATATATATATATACACACACATACATATATATATAAATCACAGGCTCATTTCAGTTATAATTTTAGATACAAAAATCTTAAATATTAACTAATTGAGCAAAAAAAACCTATTTAAAATAATAAATGGTGAACAAGTAGAATTTATCCCAGGGTTGCAATACTTTCAACATCATAAAAATCTATCAATTAATTCAACACATCATAGCCTAAAGACAAAAGTCATTATCTTAATAGATGCAAAGAAAGCATTTGATAAAATTTGACACCAATTTATGATTTTTTTAAAAAAGATTTCTTTAAAAATTAGGAGTATGGAGAACTTTTTAAACTTGGCAAAGATTATAAAAGCCTTCAACAAGCATTAACAATAGATAACTTTAAAATGTATTCCCTTTAAGAATCAAACCAAGACACAGATACCCACAATCCTATCACCATTACTATAGAATGCAATAGTGGAAGGAGGTCCAACCAATGCTGTAAAGAATGAAGAAGAAACTAGGTGTAAGCATTTGAAGGGAAGGGATAAAACTATCACTGTTTTCAGACTCTATGATGTAATATATAAAAAAAGACCAGAATCAATAGATAGTCCATTAGAACAAATGAGGGTTGAGCAAAATTTCCACACAAAAGATCAATTTAAAACAAAAAATAAAACAGCATTTCTACAATACATTCTAGCAGTATCAAATACAAAATATAATAAAAAATTAAATAAACAATGAAAATCATAAGGGATCTTTTTTTCTTGAAATTAAATTATGCAAAGATCACATAAGACCTCTATGCGGAAAATTTTAAGCCTTTATTAAAACACACAAAGCAAGATATGAATAAATGGACAGTCACTGTTGTGTTGGGTGGGATGACATTATTATAATACAAAGATGACAATTCTTGTAATGATAATTAAAATTTCATAATGGGGAAAGGAAAGATTTTCTCCAAACTGGGGGAAACTAGCTAATTATGTAGAGAAAAATAAAACTGAACTTTTACTTCATACCACAAACAGTGACAGATTCCACACGGGTAAAAACACAAATATAAAAGGTAAAACTATAAAATTAATGGAAAACAATGTAGGAGTGTACGAGTATCTTTATGACCTGTAGTGGAAAGTGGCTTTTTAAATTATTACCCAAAAGATGAATTTTTTTACATCAAAATTAAAGATTTCTGATCAGCAAAGGAGACCATGATCCATAGAAGACTTGATAAAGAAATGTGTGAATACTATATATAGACTGTATAAGGTACTCCTGAAACCAAGAGTTAAAGATAAGACCCTCCCCAGGAAGAAAGATAAGGGCATGATTAGGATGAAACACAAAAGCAAGCATATAAACAGATGCCCAAATGCAGAAATTCAATCCAAATGTAAACAAGAGTGATAAATCACTTGATGTGCATAGGAATCTAGATAAGACCAGGTTGTGGCTGAAATGTGGAGATGTAATGAACTTGATTCACTGCTGGTGGGAATGAAGACTGGGCAGCCATTTTAGAGAGAACGCTGGCAGTGTGGATAAAATTAAATATAGTATGTAATCTTGTTCCTGGGTGTATGTACCCAAAAAAAAATTCTGAAAAAGAACCATAAGGGACATGTATAAGGTTGTTTGTGCAAAGTTACACTATTTGTGTTAGCAAATATACATACACTTTATAACTCAGTAATCCTGTCTGGGGTATATATATCCCAGAAAAACTCTCATAAAGATCCATGAGGGGTCATGTATAAGGTTGTTTATACCAGGTAAAATTGTGGGAAGAAAGAGGCTGGAAGTAATCTAAGAGCTTACTACTAGGGGAACAGATAAATAAATAATAACGAGCACATACCAGGCAGAGTTGGAAAGGATGGATTAAATCAAACATGTAAGAAAAAGAATGAAATCTGCATCAATGCAAATTTTTAAATATATGTTCCAAACAACACCATTTACAAAAACACACACAAATAAAAGACTATCTATCAGAGGGGAAAGGGAATGGGGGTGGAGGGGTTGCCAGGCTGAGAAAGCTAACCTGACGGGCTACCTCCCAGGGCCCACATGTTAACCTCCGTCCCTGAGTGCAATGGCTGCCAGAGAAATCCCTCTGGCTCAAGGACTGGCTGACAGGAAATGAAAGAAAAGCACTTTGAAAAGAAAACTAATTAGAACCCCTTGTTCTGATACTTAATCACAGAGAACAATCTGGTCCTCCCAAAGAGGTGGAGAAATAAACTGTTTGGTCTTTCTAAAACCGATTTCCAGGATGATGAAGTGACGGCCTACTCCAAATAACAAGGCCGTGTTGCAAAATACAAGTAAATCATACTTACTGTAATGGAAAACTTGATTTGACTATTAAGTGCATGGAAGGTCAACAACAAAATTGTTAGCAGTAATTGAGTTCTCACTGAATTAAATGGTAGGAGGTGGGGTGGACACAGCTCTGGGCTGTGAATGAGCAAGCCTGGGTGCCATCTAAATGTGAACCTGCCGCCAGCTAGTCACGTCACCAGCTAGTCAGTCATTTAGCTTCTCTCAGGTTGTTTTCTCAGTTGTAAAAGGTAAAGCCAGATGACTTCAAGGCTTTGTTTAGATATGACATGTTATGCTATCTTTTCAAAAAGCAATTTTGTTTTCTATAGACCTTATGTTTTCTGACTTCTCATTAATCAACAATCACTCATTTACTGTTGTATCACTTTTTCCTACATGTATTCTAAGATAAAACCAAGACTTGTGCTTTTGTAATGGCTTTTTGCTTATTTGTTTCTGCTTTTTAAAGATCACTCATGGAAAAGTATCCTTCCATAGCGAAAAACAATGAGGTGACTATTGGCACAGTACATTTTTTCAAAACAGTATAACAATTTTCAAAGTTCAAGTTGCTGGGCCATTCATTTTCCACACATACCCTCACAGACCTGACCCCGCTCCATTAATTTGTCATCCATCCTGCTCCTTGAACATACCAGCCAGGCTGGGACCTTGGGACCCTGCACTAGCTGGTCTCTCTCCGTAGAACATTCTTCTGCTGACTCTCTCCATTAAATGCGACTTCTCAGTAGAGCCGCTCTGAGGACCCTATTCTCAATCGCACTCTCGTTTTACTCTGTGGCCGATCTGCTCCACATTCCTCCTTCTAGCATGTTGTATATTTGATGGGTGTACTGTATTTGTTGCTGCTGACTGCGCCCACCCCACACTCTCATGCCATCCCTGCTGGAATATAAGCTGCTCACAGGCAGGAGAGCTTTGTCACTTTTGTTCAGTGATGTATCCTAGGCACCAATAGTGCCTAGCACAGAGGAGGCACTCACTCCATAAATGGATACTGTTAGACAAATGAACAAAATAAAAGGGAAGATCCACTACAATTACAACATAGTCATTTAGCTCTGCTCTCCATGGCCACAATGCTACCAAATGTTCCCACGCTTAGTTTACTTAGTACTTAAAAACCAATGAAATTATATTGCATAATCTGGGAATGGACAGAAAATAAAAAGGGGGGGCAACGCCATAACAGCAAAATATTGTCAAGGTTAACGGTAGGCAGCTACTCACTTTCTGTACTAACTAGGCCACCGTGAACTCTTCCTCCCACATCCGTGTTTAATTTGAAGAGCGTTAGAAACACAGACGGAATCCAAGATGGCTTCTGGGTAAATATGGCAGACTGAGGCCTGACCCCAAAGTCTGCACCCTCCAATACCTACAGAAACGAGCAAAAGGTAATAAGAAGCCAACCAAGAAAGATGGCAAAACCACGCTCCAATTCCTACCTCCCTGAAGCTGTATTAATATTCAATAAAACTCCATTCTGATATCCCCAAATCTGGAGAGGGCTGATGAATTAAATGGGTTTTCCTATGATTTTTCTGTTCTGACTTTGGTAGGTTGGGGATGGTGAGTGTCACATGGAGGAATAGGGAGATCAGAAATGTGCACAATGAGGATGGACTCTCCCTGGCAGAAGTGACAATGCCTGCCCCTGGTCTCAGGAAAGACAACAAGGCACAGGCATTATAGGGTGGCCCCCACAAACAACTCAGCCCAGCTCACTCCTCTGCCTCGACTCCTCCACCGACGTGTGCCCTGTAAGCTGAAGAAAGTGGACAGAACAGGACATGCCCAGTCCTCAAGGGGCCACAAACAGGGGTTCAGAAGGGTGTCAGAGAGAAATTGCCCCAGCGTGTCAGAGCACCAAAGGCTGAACAGAATTGCCTGAACATGAGCAAGATGTAATGAAATGGTATGGCAACTGAGTAACATATTAATTTTTAAGTCACTAGGAACAAGTGATTTAAAAAGGGAACATTATATGGAAAAAACTGACAAAAAAATCCACAATCCCCAAAGAATAAGGGGAAGTATTTTGTCATAGAACAACTTAAGAGCATAATAGAAACATGAATATAGTAAAACAATAGTTTAACAATGAGATAATCAAGTAACCAGGTAAAATTTAAAAAGAAGCTTGTCATACTAAAATGATAAATTTAGGGCCCAAAGAACAGCACCATATAACTAATAAATTAGAAACACCATGGGCCAGCTGAGTGGCTCAGCTGGTTAAGAGCTCGCTTGGGAGCACCAGGTCTAAGCAGCAGGGCTGCGGTTCGGATCCCACATTGAGGACCAGTGATGCTCGCTCTCTACAGCCAAGATGATGAACAACAACTCGACCTGGAGCTGGGCTGCTGTGAGTCACCGGCAACAGCGATGGCGTAGGCTGCAGCAGGGCTGCAGTGGGCTGCCGTGAGCTACGTGAGCGGCTGACCAATGACCGGCGACCGATTGCCTTACCCAGGAAGAGCGCAATGATCATACCAACATGGGCCAGTGAAGCCACGACCTCCACAACTAGACTGAAGAACAAAAATAGCAATTTGTCTACCTGTCTGTTCCCCTTCCCTGATTCCCCAATGCTGTTACCCTCCCCACAATTCCCCAATAAAATCTTAAAAAAAAGAAAAAAGAAACACCAAGGAATAGAATTAACATGACTTAAAATACAATTATTTTGAAAGGTTTGAGGTAATCAGACATACAAGGCAGAATTTAAAGCAATTAGAGAAAATTATAGATATAGAGGACAGAAAAACAGTCCATTAAAAGCTTTAAAAAAAGCTTGGTCCAGCCGAGTGGCGCGATGGTTAAGAACTGGCTTGGGATGCCAGAGGGTCCCGGTTCGGATCCCACATATGAGGGCCAGTGACACTGCCCTCCACNACACTGCCCTCTACAACTAAGATGCTGAACAAGGGCTCAACCTGGAGCTGGGCTGTCATGAGTCGCCAGCGACAGTGTGGGCTGCAGCCCCTGCTGCAGTGGGTTGCCATGGGCTACCGTGTGTAGCCAGCAGCCAGTGTGAGCAGCCAGCAGCCACTGTGAGTGGCTGTCCAGAAGCCGGCGACTGATCTGCCTCACCAGGGAAGAAGAGCACAATGATGGTGCCAACTTGGGCCAGTGAAGCAACGTCCTCCACAACTAGACTGAAGAACAAAACGATAGCAACTTGTCTGTTCCCCTCCCCCCAATTCCCCAGCACTGTTCCCATTCCCCCAATTCCCCAATAAAAGTCTTCAAAAAAAAAAAAGCTTAAAATTGGGCATCCCTGAAGTAGAAAACCCACCCCAAGTATTCGAAGATCTAACACAAGAAGGCATCCCTAAAATGAATAAGCATCAGGATCTCTAAGTTGAAATAACATACTCTGTTTTAGGAAAAATCGAAGTAGAATAATGAACTGTGAGACATATTCTGGCTACATAATTGAATTTCCGGTACCAAAAAAATGATTCTTCAAGCAGAAAATGCAAGCTGCCTACAAGAAGGAGTAAGCCAGTCAAAATTTTCAACAGTATTTTAAATGCAAAAGATAATGAAGCAATTCCTCCAAAATTCTAAGGGGAGTAAAGTATAGTCTCTGAACACTGTTCCTAGCCAAGATGATTTTGAAACACAAAAGTAATCGGTAGATATTCTTGAACATGAAAACAACTAAAGAATCCACCATTTAAAAGTCTTGACAATCTAGTCAGTGCAATGAATAAAATAAAAAAAATCAGCAGTGGCATACCAAGGGTGGGTAGGGGGAAATGGTTTCCTTCAGATGTAGGCAATAATGGATGCATTGTTTATAGAGAATTTTGAAAACAGAAATAAAACCACAAAAAAATCAGTCTGCTTTTCCTATCACCGTGTACCAACAAATAGACACAATGCAAATGACAAAATCTCTCTCCTTCCTGGGGTGGAATGCTCCTCTGCCGGACCATCCCCCAGACCTGCTTCTTGCTATCAATAATAGGAAAACCACAGTAAAAAAAAAATCATTACTGGACAGTGAATTTATTTAAATAAAAAGCTAATTTTAAACAACTGAACAGAACATAATGTTATACATCTCGATGATATGAAAACAATAATATAACTACTCAAAATCAAGGCTAGATTATAGAATAGAATGTAGATATTATTGTATATATCTTGCTTTGTGTGTGAAAATACCATTGTAACTAACCAAATCTAGAGGGAAGAAAGGAAAGAGAGTGAGAATGCCTGTGATCTCATTTATCACAGCAGGAAGAAATCAATACTGTCTGAAATGGAGAAGGCAGCAGTCAGGAAAAGCTAAGTGATCTCTGGCAGGAAACAAGCCCTAAATTAAGCCTCAGTGACTTCACAGAACAAGAGTTCACATCTTGCTCACTGCAAACCCTCCCCTGCAGGCCTACATGGCTCTTCAGAGCAGCCTCTCCATGAGCTGGCTCTGGATTTTATGCCACACTGATGTTATGCTTCTCCACATTCGCATGGACATCCATGCTCACCAAGACAGGGAAAGAAAGGGCGAGAGATTGGAGATCTGGCAATTAAATCCATCCATCCATGAGTGACACTGGTCACTTCTGCTCACATTTTGTGGCTAAAGCCAAGTCACAAGGTCACTCCTAACTTGAAGGGAGTGAGGAAATAGGGAAACAGAATTCTCCTTTATCCCAGAAAGGGGAGAGAATTAGGTGAACAGCAATAATGTCTACTAAGAAACATAGTTGGAGAAAAAGAAAAATCAAAAACATCAAGTTTTTATCACCCCTTTTCTTAACCGCAAAAAAAAATAACATTGTTACTGTGAAAAAAATGTTCATTTGAAGTTCAGTAATTTCTTAACTTTGCTTTGTTTATCCCCAGTTAAATTCAAATAAAATTAAATGTAACGGCTTTTAAATATAAAAAATAGCATTAATCATATGATCCCACATTTATGAAAGCATTTCCATCCATCCATCCATCCATCCATCCATCCATCCATCCATCCATCCAGAACATCTACAGATATGCTTGGAGAGATGACCAACAAAATGTTTACTTAATGAGGTTTATTTATGAGCGATAGGAGTCATTATCTTCTTCTTTTTGTTTTTTTGTGTTCCTTGGATTCTTTACAAAAATATTTTGCATTTTGATAAACTACAGTAGAGTCATAATTAGAATATGAATAAATTAGAAATAATATTTGACCTTAGATTATTAAGTTTTAAAAGTACTGGATGGTAAAAGAGAAACAAATTTTTACATTGCTATAGGAAAAGAAGGAAGATTAATGGAGGAAAAATGTGATATTTCATGACCATTATTATACATTGTTTGAAATTACAAAATGGGTAAATGCTGATAACTTCAGACCATGTAGCTGGTTTGAATCAGCTATATAAAGGATATACATTTCTATTTTACCAAATATAAAAGTCTTTTATATCTTATTCAGAATAGTTGATATAGGTCAGGGGTAATACAGGTTATTCCTACCAAATATTCAGTTGTTTACTGAATTTAATAGAGGTGTTCTGTGGAAATGGAGTTGGTTTTTCCCATTTAAAAAAATATGAACATTGGGCCGGCCGAGTGGTTCAGCTGGTTAAGAGCTCGCTTGAGAGCAGCAGGGCTGCAGTTCGGATCCCACATATGAGGGCCAGTGACGCTGCACCCTCTACAGCTAAGATGATGAACAACAGCTCGACCTGGAGCTGGGCTGCTGTGAGTCACCGGCGACGGCATAGGCTGCAGCAGGTCTGCAGTGGGCTGCTGTGAGCTACGTGAGTGGCCAGCAGGCAGCGTGAGCAGCCGGCAGCCGGTGTGAGCTGCCAGGAGCCGCTGTTAGCAGCTAACCAATGACCGGCGACCGATTGCCTCACCTGGGAAGAGCACAATGATCATACCAACATGGGCCAGTGAAGCAACTTCCTCCACAGCTAGACTGAAGAACAAAACAGCAATTTGTCTACCTGTCTGTTCCCCTTCCCCGATTCCCCAACGCTGTTCTCCTCCCCCCAATTCCCTCCCCCCAATTCCCCCAAAATCTTTTAGAAAAATAAAAAAATTTAAAAAAATATGAACATTGAATACAAAGGTACAATTAATAAATTGAAAAGAAAAAAATTATAACTTTAATCAGAACTGACATCCATCAGACACAGTAGGGATAGTGCTGAGAGCCCACAATTGTTTTGGGGAGCCATGAAAATATTTTAATTTCTTTTAAAATCAGAAGACAAAGAAAATGTTTGAATATATAATATTATATATTCATTTTTATACTGACACAGTCATAAACTATAATTTTTAATATTTTTTTATGGAGGAAGGGGCTGACAAAGGCCCCAGTGCCTCCGGCCAATGAAAGTCATAATGTGGCCCTGTTTCTAATATTTCTAAGTCAGAAATTCATTGGCAAATGGCAAAAATTACTTGGTTTATTGAAACATGTACTTAAAAACTACGTTTTGAAATTAAAATCAGTGTAGCTGTTGAGAGACGAAATTCCAAAGTGCCTGATCAGTTACTCAGAGTGCACAGATGACTAATGTAAATTCTTAACATTAATGACAGCACTGTTTTTTCACAGGCTATCAGCCAAAGGCATTAAAGAGTCCTTTAAATGGGAGTTATATTATATGGATACAAAGTTTTGAGCTTTTCCATTTTCTAAATAGAACAATGAACACTTTAATCACAGTATTTCCCCCAAATGATTGTTCTCCAAATTTTCAAAATATTTTAAAAAATACTTAAATAACTTAATTTTAGTCTGCAAGATCAAATACATACAATTTTAAACTGATACCCAACTAAAGAAAACAAGTTGGCCCTGTGTCCCTGGACGGTGCATCTGCTGCTGGTTTGGGGGCAGTAAAGAGTAAACAGAATTAGTTCAAGAAGCTTTGATTGCACATTAAAATATAAAATAACAACTCTCATGGATTTAAGTTTTTCTTTATAAGTCCTAAACCTGCTTAGAAGAGGAATAAGGTTCCCATTATGGAGTGCTTCCAGGCATCAAAAGTATATTCCTTTGATGGCTTCCGCTAGGTTGAGTGGCTTGGCAACAAGACCAAATAAATAAAAAAGGATGGAGGTCACATAAATTTGCCAAGCAAAATCTTTCAAAGCCATGACACAAGAATACTCTTAAAAATAAAATGTTCAGTCCTCTTATCAGCAACCTACGGGGAGAAACAGAAGGCTTTGAATTCCATGCCTTCCCACCACTGGAAGGGACAATGAATGTGGTGACTGACATAATCAAGAATCAAAACAATGTGGAGAGATTCATGGAATGATACTAATAAGATTTAATTTGTTTGGGGATACATGTGACATCCTACCAACCTTAAAAAAATCTATCATAAAGATACAGATTGTTTTCAACCTGCCTTAAATGCACTTTAAGAGAAAAGGTTCGTATGTTTTAATGGACTGCAAATGCAATATGACCCTTGCAAAAACCAAAAAAACAAAATACAAAAACAAAAGAAAACCCAAGTGCAATCTTGGCCCCAAATACTTTAGTTTGGAATAAGGTACAAGGGAGATGACAGTCTCACAGAATTCACATTAGTCAGAGAGACCCCTTCCAAATCAATGGCCTGATTACATATTATATGGACAGTGGCAGACAAAGCTTGAGCGTAAGGTCTGCCCAGAGACATTAACCCGCAAACACGTATGTACTCAGCGCGAAAGCATTTGGCGTCCACCATGGTGAGCTATGAGCTCAAGCAATGCAGAGACTGTGTCGTGTTCATAGTGAGGACCTAGCACATGCCTGGGACATCACAGCTCCCAAGGAGTACCTTTTAATCCTTAGTTTAAAAACGTATTGAGCAGTTGCACTCTCTGAGGGGATGCGCTCAGATCTCACAGTAATGCGAGAGTGACCTGGCAAAGCACGCAGCCCTGCAGTGCTCCAAGAGCTAAGCTCAGGAGAGAATTCCACTTGGCTTTGGAATTTTGTGATTCTTGGCAAAATCTTAATTTTCTAGGATTTACATTATTTCAAATTTATGCCTCAAGTGAGACTTCGGTAATAATTTTTATCAACGAATTCAAATATGCCTGATTTCACATAAAATGTACTAGCACTCTGAGGCTAGATACATTAATTCAGTAAGTATTAATTGAAACCTACTATGATACATTAATTCAGTAAGTATTAATTGAAACCTACTATGTACCCAGGTAATTTTGAGTGCTAATGATGCAGCAGTGGGCAAATTTAGCTATTTATGTAAATAAACTGTGTGCAGTTTGTCTAAAACATCTCCGTGGAACTTAGGACTTGAAAACTATCTGTCTAAACCAATTCATTTAGTTTACCAATGAAGGGAAAAAATTACTTAGGAATTAAAGTCACTTGTTCGCTCTCACAATTAATTGGCGATCTGTAGATACCTATCCTAGCAGGTATTCAGGCCTGCTGATAGCTGCAAGTAAGCAGCTGGAGTTAACAATTTGGAGGCACATTTATAAAAGGATCCCAGAAATAACATAGGATCATCATTAATAAGTATTCTTTTAATCTCCTTAACATTCTCAAAAATGAAAATTTTCCCAAACTATGGTTTTCTACGTTTTTAACCAAAAATTTATTTTAAAAATATGCATGTATTAGAAGCACATGCATGTATGTATGTATGTGTGAAACCGAAAGTTTTAGCAAAACAAAAAATACAAACTTTTACTATATGCTATCCTATTTTATTTTATTTGAACCCCGATTAGCAACCACTAAATTGATTTCATGTTCCACTAGTGGGCAATGACCAGAAGTTTGATGAACACTGTTTTAGTGGACACTCGGCTGGCTAATTTCTACTCTATGTTCAGTATTAGCTCACAGGTCACACCTCCTCGGAGAAACCCTCCAGGACTCCTCCAAGCATAATCAACCATGCCTTTCTTTAAAGCCTGAAGCGAGTGACAGTGAGGCGACTGGGAAGGACGAGATTCAGCTGAGAATAGCAGGTGGCACTGGAATGCCTCTCTATGCCACCTAAGCTCCAAGGGAACAGGAGCCCCCTAACCACAGGAACAGAGAAGGTCTCCCCAACCCTCATTGCCAACTCATCATATACTGAGTCTCAATAAGGAATTGTTGAAATTGGGGAGCTGATGAAAGACCCTGAAAGCACATGAAAGAGCCCATCCATCACAGGCAGCACACTGGTACCAGTGGACTAAATTTGGCCCACGGGTGTGTTTGATTTGGCCTGTGCAGTTCCAAAAACTACAGAGACAGCATTTGAAAATTGGGTGGTTTCACAAAATTCCATATTTGTGGCTTTGCCTGTCAGCTCACCAGAGTCATCCTCAGGCTGGGTACCCCCCAATATCCACTCTCTCCCACAACACATGTGAAAGCCCAGCAGCTGGGCTGTTTTCCCATGTCCGGGTCCTCTGGAGCCCTACAGGTGTTTGATTTGTAAATCTGTGCCAAGCAAGGGGAGAAAATCACGTAGAGTACAGTAGTCTAATAGTCTAATACTTGGTGAATGAGCCTCCAACTGTGTGGGGAAAGGAAGAGAACGTAGCAAAAAGGACCCTTCTCACTCAAGAAAGCACAGACTCTCTCAAGTACCTGCCATCTTTTCCCAGAGGCGAAAGGCTGCCTGACAGACTGTCTTCACTCTCTTTCTCCCTCTGGGAAGAGATGAAAAGCAAAACGGGCGGGGGGTGGAATCATAAGAAATAAGGACCAGAATTAGAACATTTTATTTTTCCTGTGTCCTTTGGCATTGAATAACACCATTTTGTATAGGTGGTTTTTCAATAAATTTAGAAGGAAGGCTGTGGAAATTTTTTTTTTAAGATTTTATTGGGGATTTGGGGGAGGGGAACAGCATTGGGGAATCAGGGAAGGGGAACAGACAAGTTGCTGTCCTTTTGTTCTTCAGTCTAGTTGTGGAGGACGTTGCTTCACTGGCCCATGTTGGTATTATCATTGCACTTTTCCCGGGTGAGGCAGATCGGTCGCTGGCCTCTAGACGGCTGCTCACGGTGGCTCTAGGTCACTCACACTGGCTGCCGGCCACACATGGTAGCTTATGGCAGCCCACTGCAGCAAGGGCTGCAGCCTACGCCGTCGCTGGCGACTCACGGCAGCCCAGCTCCAGGTCAAGCTGTTGATCACCATCTTAGCTGTAGAGGGCAGTGTTACTGGCCCTCATGTGGGATCCGAACCGGGGCCCTGCTGCTCACAGCTGGCATCCCAAGCCAGCTCTTAACCAACCACGCCACTGGGCAGACCCTGTGGAAAAAATTTTTAAATGCTGCATTGGTCTCAAAAATTCCAGTTGTTCAGATATAAAAGTGATGTTTGAATACCTTCCTGCCATGGACACATCCTCACAAATGCCCAAAACGTCTCAATCAAAACAACTCTCAATCAAAATATCAGCATAGTTTCAAATAGATATTGACAAGCTACTCTGAAAATTTATAAGGAGATGTGAAGGAACTAAAAGAGCCAAAATCATTTTGAAAAAGAAGAAAGTTGGAGAAATGATACTACCTGATTTCAAGGCTTATTCTAAAGCTAAAGAAATGAAGACAGTGTGATATTAGTGAAATGATAGACAAATAGACCAATGGAACAGAGATTAAGTCCAGAAATAGATCTACACCTATATGGAAAACTGATTTTCGACCAAGGGGCATAGGCAATTCAGTGGAGAAAGGGTGGTCTTTCCAACAAATGCTGCTGAAACAGTTGACTATCCATAGGCACGCACAAAAAAGAGAAAATTTCAATCCATATCTCATATCCACAAAACTTAACTCAAAATGACCCAAATAAAAAACCTAAAACTATAAAACTTCTAAAAGAAAACAAAGGCGAAAAACATTTGCAACCTCAGCTTAGGCAGTTTTTTTAGAAACACCACCAAAAGCATGGTCCATAAAAAACCAAACTGATAAACTGATGTCATCAAAATGTAAAACTTCTGCTCTTTGACAGACACTGTTAAAAGAATAAAAGACAAGCTTACAGGCAAGAAGAAAACATTTGCAAATCATGTATCTTATAACGCACTTACATATAGTATATAGAAATAATTAACAAAGCTTAATAAGTAAACAAACAACTCAATTTAAAAATGGGCAAAGATTTGAACAGACATTTCAGTTAAGAAGATATGTAGGGCCGGCCGAGTGGCTCAGTTGGTTAAGAGCTCGCTCAAGAGTTTGAGCTCTGAGCAACAGCGGTTCGAGTCCAGCCCGAGCTGAGCAGCCGCTGAGCTGCCAACAGGTAGCAGGATGGCTCAGCTAAAAACAAAAACAAAAAAAAAAGAAGATATGTAGATGGCAAATGAACACATGAAAAGATGCCCAACATCATTAGTCAACCAAGAAATGTAAATGAAAACCACAGCGAGATACCACTAAACACCTATTAGAGTGGTAAAAATTAAGAAGACTGATATGCAGTGTTGGCAAGGATATGAAGAACCTGAAACTCTCCTACACTGTTGGTGGGAAAATAACAAGGGACAACCACTTTGGAAAACAGTTTGGCAGTCTCTTCAGAAGTGAAACATTCAACTACCACACAATCCAGCCATTCCACTCCTACGTGTATACCACAGGGGGAAAAAGCCTATGACCAAACAGGGACTTGTACATGAATGTTCACAGTAGCTTTATTGTAATAGCCAACAACACAGGTTTCACCAACAGGTGAATGAAAAAAAAATACCTGCAGCGTATCTATGGAATAAAATATTGAAACACACTTCAATGTGAATAAATCTAAAAATAATTATGCAGACTGAAAGAAGTCAGATAAAAAAGAGCACTGTATAACTCCGTTTCTGTAAAATTCTAGGAAACGACATTAATGTATAATACAGAAAGCAGATCAATGTTTGCCTGGGGATGGGGGTGACGAGAAGAAGGAACTACAAAGGGGTACAAGGAAACTGTGGGGTGATGGATGTGTTCATTATTTGATTGTAGTAATGGCTTCATGACTGTAGATATGTGTCAAAACTTATCAAATTGTACACTAAGAATATATGCAATTTATTGCATGCCAATTATACCTCAATAAAGTGGTTTATTTAAAAAAAAAGCAACAAAACAGAACAAAAAACAACACTCAACTGTGCTTTCCCCTCTTGTCCCCTGACCTCACTCATGTCACTGTTAGGTCCTCTTGCCTACATTTTCCCACAGCACTGCATGTTGGGTCCACTGCATTGCAAGACTATATTGCAAGTATAGTCTCGTTTTCACGTAACTATGAAGGTGAGCCACACAAAATTGCCAATGTGCTATCATTTCTATCTTAAAAATGGTGGCTACACATCGCTCAGCCTAAATGCTTGCTTGTCAGCCACACCTGATGGTGACATCTCTGAGATCCAAGGAGGGTCTGGCCCAGTGATGTTTGCTGAGCGAATGTGCTGTTACTTTGAAAATCCTTTTCTCTCCAGCTACCTTGTCTCTGTCAGGTCATCACAAGCATCTGAGAAAAAGGCTCCAGGCTTTGTCTTTACAGCCTCATCCCTTTTATCCACTTAAAATCACTCAAACACCCTGTACTGTAAAACCGCCTTTTTGCATAATTTTAGAACTTCCCATTTGAAAATGATTTTTTTCAAAGCAACAGAAACCCACCCCTAGGATGCTGGAAACAGAGGATGTAGCTTTGAAAATGTAAAAAGTGTTCAACATTTAAAGCAACCATAAATCAAGGTAAAACTGTGATTCTGGACATCTCTCTGAGGAAAAATTCCAGAGGCTGCAGCACTTTCAAATAATATCATGTGCTTTGGCCCCCGCCTTGGCTGCTTCTCCCTTAGAAAAACAAGAAGAACCATGCCAGCTATTAAAGGCAGTCTTGTTATATAATGCAGTTAATCTCACATACTCTTCCCTATGGGACTTAACCCAAGTTTCACAGCGGTCTATTTTATTTAGCATTGATAGTTTTATTCGTTTCTTATTAAAGAGATCTTTCCACAAAATTGGCTGCTCTCTCAGCTTGGCTTGAGAAGAATATCTGAATTAAAAATCTGTGCAACAGATGGACCTTGGTTACAAAGGATCTCTCTGGCTTTGGAAGTTCCTCGCAGAGGCAGGTGTCAGGCCTGTTGCTAAGTCGCTGGCCTCAGGTTTTCCTGAAGACATCTTAGACCTTCCAGTCATGCACTTTGCAGGCAAAACAGAAAATAAAAGCGCAGGGCTCCATAAACACTGGCTGGGCTCTGGGGAAGCATTTGCTCCACTTTTTGTTCATTTACAAGGAACTGTGCTTCTATTAACGGGAACATTTGGGGAGGAGGGAGAGAGGGGGCGGGCCGTACTGCTGACGTGCCCACCCTCCTGTAGAGGTGGGGTCCTGGAGAGGTAGGGAGAGAAGCGCTGGACTTCCTGTTCACCCCTCCTGGGTACGGGGGCTCTTTCTTTACCGGGAAGGGGTCGAGAAAGGGCTGCACCTTAAATTCACCCCCTAGCTAACAGGGGTGAGTAATAGAGAAGAGAAGCACGATAAGTCATTTCCTTCTCCACTATGTGACAAACGCCCTGCCTGAAGCTTATAAATAGTTTCAAACAGCCCCAGCTGGTTTCAGAGAGTTCTCATGTAAATGTGTTCCTTCCTTGTGTCACTTTAAAACAAGGGAAAGGGAAGACAAAGGCAACACTTTTACTCTTAAAGCCATCACCACGGGGTAGGTGTTATCATCATATTCTTTTTATAAAGAGGATATTAGCATAAGGGAAGTTGAATGACTTGCCCCAAATCACTCAGCCTAAGAAGTGGCCGTCTGGTTTTGAACCCAGCTCCACGTGGCTTCAGAGTCTCTGCTCTTCTGATAAGTCTCTCTCTGCTCATAAATGACTAGATCATCTGAGTCTCTGAATGATTACATGAGTGTCGACAAATCCCTTGAGAGAGAAAGAGGGTTACTGGACAGTAATTTCATGCCGGTTGAAATATAGTTCCCAAACTGTGCAGATACCGAGAAACACCTACTAAACGTTTGAGCCTGGAGCCAACAAAGAAAGACAATTCCTGCAGAGATGAATTTATTCTTTTACAGCCCTCAGGATTCTGGAGGGAAATAGCTCTGGTCAAATAGTTTGTACTTCAATAAATAGTACCAACAAGAAAACCTTATTCTCATGATTGGTTTAAAACAAGCCCTTTTTAAACACACGCCTGTAATGTCCACATGACTGAAAAGATGTGACCGATTTAACTGACAAAAAGATGGGTCCAAAGGGACACCCCCTGTAACATGCCACCACCTCCCACAAACAGACTCTACTTTGTCTCATGGCAGCTTTTCCTTCCTGCTGGTCAGTCCCATTCGATGGACAGGACAGGCAACCCCCCCCCGCCCTCACCCCATGCAGGAGAGGCACACAGCACAGCCAGCACCTAGCATGTTGGTACATGAATCCTGTGACTTCCGAGAGTGGGCACCTTCAGGAACATCACCCAGGAGAAGCCTAGGGCTTTGGTTTCAGCAATGATACGTCATGTTCAAGTATCCCTGTGTTAACACAATAGTTCCATAAGAAATCTGAACTCTGACAAATACATTTAAAGTAATTTTTTGGAATTTCCTTCTCAGGCAGCAAGGTACTTCTTTAAAAAAGAAAGGAGAAAAAAACCCAGAACAACAGAAAACCGCATGTAATATTCTTTTAGCCTACTTACTGGCAGCATTTCGTGTGTGTGCGCTCCAAAGAGCATAGAAACAGCTTTTATGGTTAGAAAATTGAACTGCTATCAAACCCAGGAAATTATAGGGATGAAAACAAAACAGCTTATCTACACATGTCCCATCTGCTTTTGGTTTTGTGTTTTGCACAATCAATTACTGGAAGCCTTGGAAAGTATGCCCAGACGCTGAGAATGAGACCTGGGGGTATGCCATAACAGTGACTGGAGGTGGGAGGAAGGCCTCCACAGAGCTTACACCAAACTCATACACTCACAGGAGGGCTTCCAGGAACCATCAATGCAGGGTATTACAAATAAAAACACAACACACACCAAACTGGAGCCCATGTTTTGGAACACAGTAAAAAGCCAATTTCCATTCACTGGGGAAACGCCATCTATTTCATTATTTTGTCGGAGTAGATCACTGTGTTCTCCACAACTCAGCACTTCCACTGTACAGAGAGCACTTTGCTCCCAAGCTGCATCGAGGGTGGGCTCTCTGCTATTTGATAATTTCCCAGGCTTCGACAGCTGGGTTTTAGGATGGGAGCCCCTTATCGCACAGTCTCTTTGGATCACTCCATTCCAATAGCCCTCCTTTCTCCTCTGACAATTCCCCACTCCACACCCCATATCCATCACCGACTTCTAGACTCTTCCTACACTCTTGACACAATCATTATCTCCACTTCCTCATGAACCACCAGCAAGGAAAAGGACCTCACTTTTAAAAAGACAAAGTTTGACAAAGACAAGAATGGCAATGGATTCACACTTCAAATGAATAAAGCAAATGCCTGAACTATTATAAGGAAGGAACATTCTTTAGCTGAAAGAACTTGGTGGCAGAGAATTCTTAAAAGAAAAAGAAAAAGATAAAAGCTTTCCATTCCTGTTGATCCAACCAATTAATAGAAATACATCATCAATGGTAGTCATTTTAGTCTGAATTTTGAAAATTACTTTTGTCTAAGGGAAGGGAGTGGAGGGGAGTGGTGTTACTTATTGATCCATTATTCACTCTTTTGGTATATTCTTTAAAGGGGGGGGGACAGATAAAAGCCCCAGGGGGTCTAGAAATAAAATCAACAATGTGAGCCTATTCTTAAATGTGAATGTTTCATTTCCATAAATCACCATATTCATTAGCCTGTCAGCAAAGGAAATGACAGTCTATGAAATCATAAACCTGATCTCCATTGTTGAGCAATGACTCAGAGATTTGAAAGAAAGAATTTGATTTCTACATCTATGTCTAGAGGAAAATATTTCTCTTGATGATAAAATATTCTAATTACATTGCCTTAATCATAAGAGTGTTAATATATGCCGAAGTTGTTAGACACACTTGAATACAGATAAAAGAAGTACTGCTAGGTATCATTAAACAGTTTTAGATTTCAAAGGGAAACAAAACAGAGACTAATACAATAGAGACAAAGCTGAAAAGGTGAATGCAAGAAAACACCCAGCTCCCTCCCATGGCTTTCCTCAGGAACCTGTCCTATTGCTCCTTTTCTTCATAAACAGCTGCCTTTCTACAGCTAATAAAGGAGCCCAGAGTTGCCATGAGGTTGGCTGTCTAGAGTCTCTCATGATTCGGAGCAGTCTTGTCTCAGCTTCCTGGCAACGATACGCTGGTAGGAAGAGGACGCAGTGCAGGAGGAGCTGGTAGTTGTCAAGGCTAATTTCCCTGTGGCCTGATGTGGCCTCCTTCTCTGAAGAACACAGGAAGACATTTTCTTTCTGACTCAAGGCTCTGAGGCTGTGCATTCCAGTTTCTCTTGATTGGTCAAAGCCATTGTTTGCCAAGGTAAATTGCAAATTTCCCTTTCTGCAGTGACTGATCTATCCACAGTAATTTTCAGGGTGTGACAGCGTGGTCCAGGGAACGAAGCCCAAAGATTTGTTCTCCAGTCCTTTTCCTGTCACTGCCTCACCGCTGTGTATATCTCAATTTCTGCGTCGCTGAAAAGGTGGCAACCCAGCTGACTTCCCGCCTTTCTGCAACACGATAAGGTTTATTTTCCCTGTCATTTCCAGTCCTCCCTATTTCTCCACTTTTCTTATTTGAGCTACAGTCTCATGCAGACTAGGTGATATTCATAGAACACCGTCTCCGTCTCCCAAAGTGTATGTTTTCATTTTCATGTGACCACAGACATAAGCAAAACAACCGGCAATCACAGCAGGAAGAATAATTAACCAAGTTGCATAAGTTGCATAACCAAGCTGCAGAGTGTTTCCTTTCTGTCTTCAGCTGTGAGGCTGCTATTCAGTAGAGGCAGCAGCAGCCATGGATGGTTCACGATCCCCCTTTCTTGCCTCCGCTTCCTCACCTGGGAAATTAAGGGGCTGAACGAGCTTAGGGGCTGCAAAGGCAAATGTCTACTGGGGCCTGGTGGGGAACATCAACGGGTATAAAATAGGAAGCGTGGGGCTGGGAGCCACGGAGTGCACATGCTCCAGCTAGAGGGCGACGCCGCGGCTCAAAGCCAGCCGACTGTCCGCCCTGGGAAGAGGAGGGCCCAGCATCTCCACATTTTCTTTGAGGAAAAGCCAAGCATCTGTATTTTAGGTGAAATCTCGATTTTATTTAGTGCCAACTAATTAAAAAAATTTTAAATACTGTGGGAGCCAAACAAAATGTGTCTGCAGGCTGGCTACTGCCCTTAAGTGTTTGGTCTATAGCCCCTGCTCTAAGCGAGTGCCTCCCAGCTCTCTGGAGGGCTAATATTCTATGACTTACGCCAGGGCTAGTCTTTATAGCAAAATCTTCTGCCTAATTAATGGCTATTAATATAATTAAAATATTAATATGGCCAACATTAATATATCCCCATAGACGGAGCTCGAATGCGATGGGGAGCTGAAGGGCAACAGGACGCCATGAAAGGCTGGGGGTGGGGTGATATGAGAGAGAAGTGGGGCACGATCCAATTTAAGTTTTAATCAAATCGCTAGGACTGCTGTTGGAAGAATGAACTGGAAAGGGCCAGTGCACACGCTTGGGCAGGTGTCGAAGCACAAGGGCGCTAGCCGACTGGTCAAGCGAGGGGTAAAACCTGCCCCAGCCTGCTAGGAAAGGAAGGCCCCAGCGGTACCTTCCCACATGGGCAGTGAACGTTTTCTACAGCAAGGTGCCCTGTGGGCTTTCTGGCCTTCACGCAGAGGTAAAACATGAAGGTCAGTTAGACAGTTACTAGAGGGGAGAGGTGATTCCTTGAACTAGAATAGAAGCAGTGGCTGTGGAGAAAAGGACATGGCTCCAAAGATACTGAAGAGGTGGAATGGGCATCTATCCCATTAGTTGGTGACTGATTAATATAAGGACACGGTAGACGGAGGCATCAAAGATGACTGTCACGTGTCTACCTTGAGGGACTGGGAGGCTGGTTCTAAAACAGAGAAAGCTGAAGGAAGAGCAGGAAGAAGCAGGATCCAGAAATGAGCTCTGAACATGTTGAGTGTGAGATGCCTGGGAGTCAGCCAAGTGGAAACGCCAAGCAGATGACTAGGTATGCAGAATTCAAGGGGCCTGGGTTGGAGGACAAATCCATTCCCACTCTAGAGTTGTCTTTGCTCACTAGTTTTCACAGTCCCCTGTTGGGTAACTCTGATATTAAAAGAACTGACTCTATATATTGATGTAGAAGTTTCCACTGATTCTACTTTGCTTATTTGATGCAACCCCTATCTGCTCCCTTGCCTCCTTATGCACAGTAGCAAATACTTACTTAGGGCTTGTCCTATCCGGCACCATTACACATGCTTACCGTGTATAAACCTGCTCAGTTCTCACAACAGTCCTGAGATAGGTATCATGTGATTCTCACTTTCTTAAATGAGGACACTGAGGCAGAGAGGTGAAATAACCCGCCCAATCCCACACAGGTCCTAAGTGCCTTAACCAGGCAACCTGACTTCTAACCACCACACATTAAGTTCCAGTGCCTCTTCCAATGTGTGCATGGTGTTACGGCTCCTTTCAGTCCCGCTCCCCTCCCCCCCGACCCCCCACCCCCATCCCTTCCACACGAAATACCTGCTTCTTCATTTGAACTGGCTTTAGATCCCTCATCCATTTTATTTTTCTCACATGAACTGGTTTCTAGACACCCCTCCCTCACCCCCATTAACTTTATTTTCCTGCTCTTGAACAACCAAAGTTTGTTGGCCTGGACCACATGTATGAATGAGTCTTCTCTTCAAGATGAAGGGCAGGAATCAGGCCCTGTGTTTATTCCTTCTGAGTCCTTTACAGAGCTGCCAAGAATGCACACACAGAGGGAGCCCTCGGACACAGATGGGACCAGACCCAGTCGGGATAACAGGTCTGCCCACGTGGATAACAGAAGTCAGCTGGGAACAAACTTTACCTGTCACAGCCCTAATTAAGGGAAAAGGCCTTCTCTGGTGGCTACAAAGGTCAACCTAACGAATTGGCTAACTGTTCCTTCTTGCTGCACTTTCTCTAACACTGTCCCCAGGTCCCAGTATTGAAGCTGGACGGCACCTTACCTGGCCACACCATATGGGATGTCCGATCCCCGCGCATGATGGCTGCTCTGGGCCAGGCCACCTCTCACAGCGTTTGGATTTTGTTCGACCTCTTCGAGGTATCCTTCTGGAGCCAGGTTGTTTCCCCCTGTAAGACAGTGGGGCAGAGCTCCTCTTCGCCTCTCACTCTTTGGGTTTCCTTCCTGCCCTGTTCCCCAGGGCCTAGGAGGGGTCAGGGAAGACCCACCAACCACTCCCTGCCAGCGGCCTGGGAACACTCCTTTCTGCTGTCTCTAGGTAGCTCCTAGCTTATCCTCGCCCCCTCGCACACCCTTCCATCTGGAGAGTGCAGATGGTTCTAACTCAGCAAAGCCTGGCATGCCTCTGCTCCCAGCTGGCCTCTGTCACCCCCACCGCTTATGTTTGTCCCCAACTCCTGCCCTCTAATGTGTCAAGGAAAAAATTGGTCCCGGAACCAGAAGATATAGGTTACCTGGCCTACATGGCAGGTACATCCCTGTCAGGAGCTGGTGGCCTCACACAATCTAAGGTGCAGAAGAAACTGGTAATAAAGGTCGCCTCTGGGGCGGGGCTAAGAAGCGAGGTGGTGGGGGAGTCCTAGAAGGGAGGCTGGCCTTTTCCACTAGGTGCTGTCTTGTAATAATGTCCTCTTCAACTATAAATACTTAATTTTTCAATAATAACCTAACACCTCCAGTTCTGGTTCCAGGTGTATTAAACAACCTTCTGATAAAAGTCTGACTCCTCACAAAAGGTTGTCTGTGAAGAGAAAAATATGCTGACCTGCAAACATAAATATTTGTATCCTCTGTAAAAAATAATATACATGGAGCCACACTAAAATGGAGCTGGAGCTGCCATCCCGGAGGAACTGCCTTATATGTCTTATGCCTCAAACCTTTGGAATGTTAAAACAGGGCAAAGTAACCTTTGGACCAGGCCTAAAGCAACACTGTGTCCCTAAGAACTATTTGCAAGGATAACAAGAAAGCAGATATTATGACTACTGGACTGATGACTACCAGACTGAAAA
This sequence comes from Hipposideros armiger, assembly GCF_001890085.2. Lineage (NCBI taxonomy): Eukaryota > Metazoa > Chordata > Mammalia > Chiroptera > Hipposideridae > Hipposideros > Hipposideros armiger. The sequence continues at coordinate 1,289,844 of NW_017731692.1, forward strand.
TTAAAAACATTGTTTAGAATTACTGTCACCACACTAGCTTATCTGCACCGATAGAAATGCCTGCTTTCAACTGATGCAGTTGTTCCCTTTCCCTTTCTCATAAACACCCCTTGCCTCTGTCTCCTAATCAGAACACTATTTGCGTTTCTGCTTGAATCAGTGCTTCCCGAATGGCTATTCTTTTTGATCTCAAACAAATGCTGGTTGCCTCTCACTTAGCCTTTTAATTTTAGGTTAACACCTCTTAGGAGGATTTTTTTTTCAATACATTAATGAACAGGTGTTCTAATTTATACATCAGTCTCTTATAAAACTGGTTATCATGAATCAATTTTTCCCAGCCTCCTCTGCTGTGGGTGTGAGAATCCCTTGAACTGTAACGCTGAAGAACAGACCTGGAGAAGCGGGATCCCGGTAAAGACTGCCCACCTGCAAGGCGCTGCCTCAGGGCCAGACGGCCTCTTTCCAGTCTCGGGGAGCAGCTCGTCCTCCTGTGAGAGGCCACAGCTGAATCTGTAGCAGCAGCACAGCAGCAGCAACCCCCTATTCTGGATCCCCAGGAGAGGACAGATCCGATAGGCTGACTAAGGACCTGACTAAGGTTGAAAGTCACACGTTCCCAGCTTGAGCTTCCAGAGGAAGACTCTGAACCATCAAATGGAAAACCAATTTAGAAGTCTGAGAGCCACGGAGAGTGGATTAGAAGCCTCCACCTTGTCTGAGGATGAGGTGCTCCCCACTGACCTGAAGCACATTTGTGGTGGAGACATGAGGGAAAGGGGGAGAAGAAGATGTCAGGAAAGAAGGATAAATAAGAAGGAGCAGGCAGGTTTCTGCCAAGAAAGGAAACGCTGTCAGGCAACCATAAAGAATGCAGTGATGATAGCTACGGGGACCTGGGGCAACTTACTTAGCCTCTTTTGCCTCCATCTCCTTTTGTGGAAAATGAGGGTAACTATGGCATCTACCTCAAATGGTTGTTCTGATTCAGTGGGGCAATATATGGAAAGCACACAGCCCCGCTAGGCTCCACATTCTCTGCTCTGCCCTTCCCCCAACCACAAGCGCGCGCGCGCGCGCACACACACACACACACACACACACACACACACACACACACAGCACATATACACACACCCGAACATAGCTCTCGGGCGTTTTGAAAACACGTTTCAAATACTTCAGAGCCACTGTGGGGAGGTCTGGCGGGAAGTTGCAGTGCCTGAGGGACCAGGCCCGAAGCTCTGATGGACCTCCATCCAAATTAGGAGGCAGGACATGGACAGGGGAGGACCTTAGAAAGTCACCTGTTCCAAGTCCCTTTTTACATGCAATCCATAAATGAGCTAAATGAGAAGGTGAAGATCAAATGAGAAAGAAAAAAGTAATTACTTTAAAAATAGTAAAGTTCTATAGTACCGAGCCCTTGCATTCCTGGCACCCAACTACTTCTCCAAATCCAGACGTCTCCTTCCAGACCATCAGTGTTCCTTCTGTGGCTGGCAAGTAAGACTTAGCAGAAACCATCCCACATTTTTATAGCCTTTGACTCTAGTACAGGGAGTGGGCAGGTGATAGAAAATGTCACCTGCTGTACCCCCATTCCCTATCCATTGTCATTTCACACAGATTGAGGTACCCTCTAGATTGGCAATCACTGCACATAATGAGAGAAGTTAGGATGGGAGCACCGAGACAGGTGACCTGGGAGGAGACAGAAAAAGGGCTGAGGACACTGGGGTTGCAACTAACCTCCTGTGAATTAATGTGTGCTGCAAGCACACGGCAGATTTTGGAAAAAAAACGTGTCAAATGCCTCATTAGAAATTATTTGCTATTCCTTTCATATTGCAATTATGATACTTTGAATATATATTGGGTTAAATGAAATATATTATTCAGACTAATTTTTGTTTCTTTTTTTTTTTTTTAGCTGAGCCATCCTGCCACCTGTTGGCAGCTCAGCAGCTGCTCAGCTCGGGCTGGACTCGAACTGCTGTTGCTCAGAGCTCAAACTCTTGAGTGAGCTCTTAACCAACTGAGCCACTTGGCCGGCCCCAAACTAATTTTACATGTTTTTTTTCCTTTTTAAAATGTAGAAAATTTCGAATGACATATACGCGGCCCACACTGTGGCTTGCATTATACTTCTGCTAGATGACACAGCTGCAGAGCAGCTTTCTGTGCTCTTTCCTGTCTCATACTGCTTTCCTCACGGCCAGTTCTCACCCTGCACAGGAGTGAGCAGTGATTCGGCTGGGGAGCTAACTAGCTACTCCTGGGCCTTTGTTATTCTGCAAAAGAAAGTAGAGAGCAAACTAAAATCATGTTCTTTTGGTTGGTGGTATATGCCCACCCACCCAATGATCACAGCCAGAAAGGTTTCTGGCCGTAGGAAGCCAGGTCTCTCCTTCAGTTCCTTGGAGCACCAGGCAGAGAAAACAGTGCTCAGAGAAATGGTGGGTTCCCGGTGCAGCTTAGCTGCTCATCAGTTATGAGATTTTCTTTTTTTTTTGGCTGAGCCATCTTGCCACCTGTTGGCAGCTCAGCGGCAGCTCAGCTCGGGTCGGCAATCGAACCGGCGACCCTGTTGCTCAGAGCTCGCATCTTGAGCGAGCTCTTAACCAACTGAGCCACTCGGCCGACCCGAGATTTTCTATTTTTTATTCTGTGGCATAGATCTCGTCTTGGCTACCAGACCGGAAGCTCCTTGAAGACAGCGATCCTATTTTTGTGCACGGTACCCAGCTAGGTATCCACGCCTTTAGGACACAGTCAATAAATATCAATATTTGTTGAATGCAGCGTGTGAAAGACTTAATGGGCTTCCATTTACTCACCTGTAAAAATGAAGGCATTAGACTAAATAATCTTACAGGCTTTGAGAATTTTAAAGCTAAAAGGGACCTTGGGCTTTAGGATCCTCTAGTCCAGTGGCTTTCAATCCAATCAGATACAGTGCATTTTCATAGCATTCTATAGAACTATATTTACTAATCTGATATACAATAATATAGCCTACCTATACACATTTTAAATGTTAATATAATGTGCAGATTGTGGTACAAAGGAGAACTGAAAAGAACTTGTATAAAATCATATGTATTTCAGTATATAAATACTCTACACAACCATTCTAAAGGGAAGTAATGACTCAGATTCACACACGTACAGAATCGCCATGAATGAAACAGCTACACTTTAAACTATACAAATGTGTTGTTTTGGTGACACAAACATCATTAGTGTTTGCTATTGGTGATTTGATTTTTCTGAAACGATGAATAACTCTTGGTAAAGCTCTGAGCAGAACAAAGTATAATCTTACCTTTATGTATACATATTACTAGACAATCCAGTGTATATTTTTAAACATGTGAGAAATACCATGTTTATATGTAAAACAAAGTTGGACTCTTTTAATATCTGGCAGGATATGTGAAAGCCATACAGGTTCTGGCAAAAATTTTTGTGGGATTATCCAGAGAATGATTCAGCAATTCTGCCTCTGCCCATCAAATGTCACCAGCACTCTATCCCCAATCATTGTGACTTCTAAAAAGCACCCCCCACACACACACAGATTGCTGAAAGCACACGGGACTGATTACAACCTCTGCAGAGAACCCCTGACAGGCCAGATTTTTTTTATTTTTTTTTTTAAGCTGAGCCATCCTGCTACCTGTTGGCAGCTCAGCAGCAGCTCAGCTCGGGCCGGGTATCAAACCGCTGTTGCTAAGAGCTCACACTCTTGAGCGAGCTCTTAACCAACTGAACCACTCGGCCAGCCCCACAGATCTTTTGATCATTGAAGCGATTTGAATAAAATGTGAGGGGCACAGATATTAGATATAGTAATAGTAAGTTTTGATTTTCTATTTTGAAGAAAAAGTTGTGTATATACACTATCACAGAATGAATGGAACCGTGACCTTAGGTTTCACAATTCATGCAGCTGATTTCACGCATCCCTGTTGGTTCTGTCATGTTTCAAATTATAAGAAGGACCTGTTCTCTGAGATGCTGTGCCCATGTCCTTACTTGACAAAGGAGGCCTGGAGGCTCACAGAGTTAGCGGCGGGCTCTGCTGGAGAACCCAGACCTCCTGGCTGCCAGCTCCATGTTTTTAGCTTGTTTCCTTTGTGTTCTCAAAAGTTTCTAAGACGTCACAGAAATTATACTCATTGCAACACTTCTGACTCCAACTGCAGTGTTTACTTTCGGTCATTACTGCTTACATATTATTCTAGGATTCATGAGGGTAGATTAAATATTTGGATCCCTCAAACAACTTAAATTACAGTTGGACTGGATTCCTACTGGGTAATCCCATTTGAACCTTGTTTACTTTGGGGGGAATGTGGACTCCACTCATTTCATTCCAAACCTGTGTAAACAGAAGGTCAAGTGGGGTCCAATCCAGCTCCCCCTACCCCCAAACTGCTTATCTCAGAATGGGGACTCCATCCAGATCTTCTGGGGGTTTGCTTTGCTTCGCTCACAGCAGAGTGTGTGTGTACTCAGTGGGAACAATCTCCTCGTGCCAGGAAACTAGATCCTGTTTGAATGACAGTAGTTATGGGAAAACAATATGTCTGCAGCCAGCACCGAAGTATGGTTTGTGCCTTGTGGCTGGCGGTGCCTCGCAGAGTCAGCAGGCAGCTGAGAAACCGCGCATGGCCACTAGGCCTGACAACCCGGTCAGCTCCTGTCCCTGCTGTGCCTTACCTGGTCACACCTCTCAATGTAAGCACTGGATCTGCAGGGCAATATTCTCTGGCTGCAAGTCAACTTCTTTTCTGTGACACTCTCAGCAGGTAGGGTACAGTGTGCTTCTGGCCTGCTGTGGACTCCATTCTGTTCTCAGATTCCCCCATCCCCCAACACCTTTTTCCCCACCAACAGATATTCTTCCTGTTTCCTGGGTGACTCTAAGCTCATCCTGCCCCTTTCCCTGGCTCAGCTCCATAGTCCTCCTCAGGCCAGTGGTTCTTCAATATCTACAGAACCTGGGCAAGCCCATGTCATGCCAGCAAGTGTCCCTTGTTGCTGGCACTTGGGACCACTTACAGTCCCCTTGGTTTTGAGATAATCTGTCATAGATCCCAGTACAGGAGCCAGAGACCTCAATCTAAAATAGTTACAGATGTGGGGCAAAAGAAACCAGCTACACTGGTCATTAATTTCTCCAACAGCCATGGATAATGTGAATGTGAGAGAAAGTATATGGGCACAGATCTGTGAAGGAAGAAGAAAGGAAAGAGGGAGGAAGTTTCTGTCTCAACTTACTCTGATTACTTGTAATTCCATGTCTCTGAGATGAACCAAGAAAAGCTGCCAAGCAAGAGGCAGAGGATGAGGACACGAATGTGCCATTTAGATTTTAGTGCTTCGTAAAAGCCCAAAGACTCTGTATTGCATGTTCTCGACAACTTCTGCATTGTCACGCTGGATTCAAGTTCTGTGGGATTTGGCCGCTTTGGACATTTTTGCATGGCTAGATTCTTAGCGTCTGGTGAAAAAAGGAAAGCGGCCCTGACACACTCAATTTCCAGTTACAGAATAGGTGTTAGTTCTTATTTAATTATACCACCCCTCTTACTCGATCAGATGTTGGCAAAGCTTTCTATGCACAATTTTAATGCTTTGTGATGTAATTTTTCTATCACTTAAAATGTGTCACTTAAACTTATAATTCCTGCTTATTCTTCTCACACAAATTTGAAACACACACACAGAGACACACACACACACACACACAAACACAACTTCATGCAGGACAAATAAGGATATTGTATTTGAGCAATTCTTGATTAAAGTTAGCATTTTACATAACAATACAGGATATGTCAAAATCAACTCAAGATGCTGTATATTGCAACTGCCTTATAACTAACCAAGTCCAGACCCAAATTTTACACCAACTGTAAATCATGGACTGAAATAAAACTCAATGAATCACATGCTTGGACCACAGTTTGCTTTCCTTGGATTTGGCAACAAACTATTGTTAACTTGCATAAGATAGACAGCAGGGGAAAAAATATTACATTTCTTTGAACCAATCCATGCTTACAAAGGATAGCTAATTATTTTAAATAATAATGTCACTTTTAATTTTTAAATAATAATAGCACTTTTAATTAAAATTGATACATCTAACCCAAACAGAAACTCTGTCTCAATGACATTATTGGAACTTAGAGTAAGAATAAAAATAATAATATCTATCATTTATTAGAGCTTAGCATGAACTGGTTAGTTGTTTTGGTAGTTTATGTACATCATCCTACTTGATCTTTTTGGAAAACTTTGTTTATTAAAGTCCATAGTTTACATTAGGCTTTACTCTTTGTATTATTTGGTAAATGCTATGGATTTTGATAAATGCATAATGCCATGTGTCCACCATTACACTGTCATACAGAATAGTTTAACCACCCCAAAAATCCCCTGTGCTTTACCTATCCATCCCTCAAACCCTCATCCCAAAACCCTAACAACCACTGATCTTTTTACTGTTTGCCTTTTCCAGGCCATCACAGAGTTGGAATCATACAGCACACAGCCTTTTCAGACTAGCTTCCTTCACTTAGTAATATGCACTTAAGGGTCCTCCATTGAAGTGGCTCTTTTCTTTTTATCAGTGAATAATATTCCATCACGCAGATATACCACACTTTATCCACTCAGCATTGAAGAGCATCTTGGTTGCTTCTAACTTTGGGCAGTTATAAATCAAGCCACAAGAAAATCTGTGTGCAGGTTTTTGTGTGGACTTAAGTTTATAGCTTATTTGGGAAAATACCTAGGAGGAAGACTTCTGGGTCACATGGTAAGACTATGTTAAGCTCCCAAAGCAGCCTTACTACTTTGCCTTCTCAGCTTAATCGTTTAGCAGCCCTTGAATGTATATTTTACACAGATGAGAAAACAGGTTCCAAGAGGTTAAATAACTTGCCAAAAGTCACACAGCAGAGTAAGCATGAAGGCTGGGATTACACTTTGGGTTGATCTGGCTTTAAAGCTGGTCATCTTTCCATGACACTACCCCATATCTCTGACTGGGCAGGCTCCTTCAGGGTGCATGTGTACGCAGTCAGTCTCCACTGTGCGTATGAATGTCCCTGTCCTGAGTCTAAAGCGAGACATCAGGGAATGTCCTATTGCACAGCCTTATAGCTTTCCTCCTCCCCACAAACCACAGTCACTCTCCCCCAACTTCTGGGCCACACAGGTCCAGGGAGGGGCTACATAAGGCCCTGTGAATACAGCAGAGAACAGGTGTATCTATCTACACAGTACAACTCCAGCTGCAGGCAAAGGCAGTTTGTTAACATGAAACTTTGCATTATCCCCCCAAGAAAAGCACTTTCAGGAATGCAGATATGGTACTCACCACAAGCCCCGGCATTGGTCACTGGCTGCCACTTGTAAGTTGTTTTGCCAGAAGTAATTTAAGATAACTCTAATGGACTCAGGTCTGTAAGCTAACTAAGGGATTTAGTTGCTTAAAATGTTTCTAGATTTTTAACTCAAGACGGGAGTTTTGCATTGCATCCTGGAGAGGTGATCTGAGATAGTCCTTATTCTCAACCAGGGCAGAAATCCAAATACACTTGTATCTCAGTTCCCTGATTACAACATGCAGCACAGCTGTTGGGGAAGAGTGACAGGCAGTGATGGTTGGAAGGAGCAGAGGACATGGCCGGCCTGGGTTCATTGTTAGGAGTAGTTTTGAGGCCCAGTCTGTGACTTACTTAGTATGGCCTTGAGGCATGACATGGAGACCACTCCACCACCTGTAAGGTGGGAATAACATTTGCCACATAATAATATACATATCAGATATACTGTATTGTGCAGAGTCTAGTGAAATTCCCTATTCTTAAAGCATATGTGTTCTTTCTCTTTCCTCCTTTCAACAATTCCAGCTACATTTGTCAAACAGGGCACAGAATGTCTTACTTCCAGAGGAAACACAGTTTGGTACAGGCTGGAGAAATAGCCTAGAAAGCTTAAGAAGAAGAGTGATGCTTGTTGTCATGGACGATACCATCTGGTGAAGTTAGGGAGTGTGCTTTACACAGCAATTTGGAGTCATTTCTTTAAAAAAGTTTATGTAAGTTTTCAGCTGGTAGTTGGCATTATAGGAGAATATTTGTTTGGCTGTCACTTGTAGAAGTGGCTAGATTTCTATCAGGGAGGACACAGGTTGAGGGGAAAGGATGAGACTGCTGACTATAAGAGCAGGTTAATTCATGGAAATCTTAAGCTCATGTCTTTATTTGTCAAGGGAGGGCTATGGATTTAATTCATATTAAATTCCTATTTTCATCTAGGTAGAAAGGGAAAGAAGAATGTGTAGACCAGGTATGCCAAAATACCCACTCATTCTTTATTCATTCAATAGTCAAAAATCCTTTCTGTAATTGTGAGGTAGTAAAGACAGTAAGGGCAGTAAGTTGTACTCGCTGGAACTTACAATCTATAAAGTACAACCACTCAGGCTCTACAGAGTTCTGGGTCTGGCATTCAAGATTCTTTGTCATATATTAGAATGATAGAAGGAAGGGACTTTGTGATTATCCAGCCTGATTGCTCACCTCCCCCAAATTAATATAAAGAAAAATGGAGACTGTGGACTCTGAGAAAGAAGGTATCTACAAAGGAGCCTCCTGGTGGCTAATGGCTCAAAAACAAGCAAACAAACAAAAAAAACCCCAGAGCCCAGCAGTCATTTCTACACAGGAGCTTCTCACACAAACCGCACTTTAAGGGGAAGCCTGCACTGAAGTGCCTGCCTCCTGCACTGTGTTCCTGGGGTCTGAGTCAGTCCTAACAAAGGAGTTCCTATCCCCATCAGTATCTTCACTGACCAGTCAGAGCAGCTCCATTCTGACCAATCAGGACAGTGCCTGTTGGACCACTCAAACTGCAAGGATTTGGAGTCCTCATCTGCATGAGAATGGACCAATTAGGGACCAAAGGCCGGGACTTCTTTCTATATAAGCCAGCTGTCTTTGGCTCAGAGAGCATACTTTCTTCCCTTTCTACCAAAGACCAGAAACTGCATTTCCCCAGCTGAAGCAGACCAGCGCAGAGCAGAGCAGACCAGTATGAAACAGAAAGGAGCAGAGCAAGCAGGCAGAGCAGAGCAGAGCAGAGCTGTCCATCCAGAGAGCGACCTCACCACCCCAGGGCTGCCTCACAGCTGTGCTGTTGTTCCACAATTGAGCTATTTGCACTGAATAGTTTCCTTCTTCACTGTACCCCAAATTGGGGATTTCTACTGGTGCTGAATTGCTGCTAACAACTATCAGTTGACAAGATCACTAGGTTTAAATGATTTTCCCAAGGTCACAGAGCTAACATCGCAAAGATGGACTAGACACAAATATCTCCACCCACAATCCAGGATTCTTTCAGGTACATCCACGTTCCTCCAGTGAGGCAGAACTGAGGCAGGATAAGTAGACTAGGGAATTGACCACCCCTCCAGGATACAATGTGAGACACCTCACTAATTGGTTTCAAACGAAACTGTATCTGGCACCCGCAGCTAGAGAAAAACAAGAACCAGTGTCGTCCGGCAGAGCCAGTGTCCATGATCAGGATGTGACCTTGGGCTAATTATAATCTCATTTACATTGCAGTTACTGCGACTCCCATCATGCACCTGACGCCATGACAGTTGCAGAGAAACCAAATAAGGAAGATAAAGTGGGAAACTGAGGGTCCCACCTACTGGGAGGAAACAAAGGAGACAGATGAGCCATGTCAATACCACATCCCCACGTCCTGCCCCCAGGAGGGATAAAAACCCCTGATCACGACTTCCTCAGCATGACTAGACCTCCAGGTTTGCCTGCACTTCCTTCTCAAGTGTGTACTTTTGCTTTAATAAATATCGTTCACTTTCCTACATCTGCCTCGCCCTTGAAGTCTTTCTTGAGTGGAGACAAGAACCGGGATACCCGAGTTCCGGGTGGAGTCCTCTCTTGGACATCCCCTTGAGCCTCTGGCGACAGAACCACTCCCTGGGGCACAAGCAGTATGCAAGACAACAGGATAAGCATGGCATGTTTTCCTGGAGGGCTGATTTTATTACATGGTAAACATTTTTATATTAAAACATATGACTATATTACAAAAGTCCAAATTTGCAAAAATGTTTAAGATTAAATGAAGGCTTCACAAAGATTTGCTTGAGATGAGCTACTGCAGTTTACCTTCCCACACCCTCCAGGTCGGGCTGAGGTAGGGGTTCTTTACAAAAACCCTGGAGAAGCACTGGGGTATTCATTGTGTTTAGCTGCTCAATGGCATTGGTTCACTGGGAGGTGATCAGAAACTAGAAGTGTATTAAACTCACAAAGAGCTGGACTGATAACATACGAAGTGTGATCAAACAATATGGTGAATGTTTAAATTTAACAGAAATTTATTATAGTAAAAGACACATTGCCATTAAGCCCCTCAAAATACTCCCCTCACTTCGAACACACTTATCCCATCATTCTTGCCACTTTCTGAAGCAGTTCTGGAAGTCCTCTTTCGTGAGTGTCTCTAGTTGTACTGTTGTGGCTGCCTCGATGTCCCGAATCATTTTGACTTTGGGGAAGAGCCAGAAGTCGCACGGTGCCAGGTCCAGTGAATAAGGTGGATAAGCACACCGTAATGTTTTTATTTGAAAGAAATTGCCAGAAGCAAGGTGAGACACGGAGCGTTGTCATGATGGAGGGTGATTTACGGCACACTTTAAAACACACCTTCTCTCAACCGTAGCTCACACCCAACTGACTGCACAGAACAAGTTGAAACTTGTCACACACTGTTACTGAGGTTCAATGTGCCGCTTCCCATATTGAAGATCCCTGCCTTTCCGTTAGATGGCGCTCAGCAGCAGCATTCACTGTATTGTTTGATCACAACAGAAAGGCTCCATGTCACACATCGCTTCTGGTACAGCAATTTCTGTCAAATAAAAACATTATAGTGTGTCCTCATCCACCTTATTCACCGGATCTGGCACCATGCGACTTCTGGCTGTTCCCCAAAGTCAAAATGATCATGAAAGGTAAACGTTTTGTATCAGTTCAGGACATTGAGGCAGCCATGACAGCATAATTAAAGACACTCACCAAAGAGGACTTCCAGAACTTCTTCAGAAAGCAGCAAGAACGATGGGATAAGTGTGTTCGAAGTGAGGAGGAGGATTTTGAGGGGGATTAATGGCAATGTGTCTTTTAATATATTTTTTTTATTTAAACATTTACTGTATTCTTTGATCACACCTTGTACAATGCAGAGCAGACCAAAAGAGTATCACTTGCCTTCTAGTCTCACTGGCCTATTCGAGAAATTGGATAGGAACAGTGTTGGATTAAAAGGTAGAAGAGATAATGAAATCAAACAAATCTACTACATCATGATGTTACTTCCCCCAGGGAACTGAATACTTATACTGGCCAATCAGAATATTCTCTCCCTTCCCTTTATGACTAAACTTCTTGAATAATTTGTCTATACTGGCTATTTCCAATTTTTTCCTCCCCTCTCTTATGAACCTATGGCAGAAATGAATGATTAATAATAATGACAAAGTTAATTTATAAATTTATAAATAAAATTAATTATATTAGATATATTTAAATTCCTTTCTGAGTTTTGTGAACTACTCTAGTTGCATGGTGGAATCTGGAAAGTAGCCAAATATCATTGGTAGCATTGAACTTTTAAAATTTTGTTTCCAAATTATGAGGCTGTAGCCTATTGAGAACCTAGGTATTGAAGAGATATGTTCAGCCCTAAAAACTATGCACTGTATTGTATCAAATTCAGAAAACATCTTTAAATAATAAATATGTACTTCCTTATATTATCTTCATTTTGTTGAATGACAACAACAGACTACAAAAGTCTCTGAGAGCCTATAATGGTAAAAACTAAACAAAATAAAACTGAAATCATTTAGGGAGAGTGCTGTATTTATATAGAGTAGGAATAAACAGTTCATGTGTATGTGTCTTAATTCCTCATTTTTTACACAGCACACTTGTACTGTTAAACTAGGATGACTAGCTCACACATCCATGCTCAAAGGTCACTAAAGGCAAGAGTCAGTCTGATTTTTCAATGCCCCCCCCCTCCACACCCCCAGCCCTCTCTTTCCCTGGTTCCAGATCCTGTCTACTCCATCCAGTTTCCACCAAGTCCAGACTCTGGGCTTCTGCTTTTTGTGCTTTTGAATGATCTTGGTTTCCCCATCTTGACTGACCCCCTGTGCCCTCTAAAAAACTATGTGGCTGTGTTCATCTCTGTGGTTTTTTGAGCTCCAAGCTGTTTTGAATGGGATATATCACTCTGGCCCCTAAGAGCCAACCAACTTTACTTGTGCTCCAGCTTCTCCCAAGGAAGAATACAGGCCTCAGAAATTATATTTCTTCCATACTAACACAAATCAAAAAGCTCCATTAAATAAATTGTACTGCCCTAATCAATGGCTAGTAATCGTATTTCTTAAGATGATGAGAAGCATCAAATTTATGCCAAAAGATTTTACAGTAAAAAATGAAGTTGCAAAATCCAACTTTAATGACTCCAATAAAACATTTCAGAGAAACATTACAGTTTCTAAACTTCTAAACACCCAATTCTAAGCACTAAAGTTACTAAAATCAGTGGGAGGAAAACAATACCACTAAAAGATTTGGCCACTGGCTTCTTGGAGTACATCAAACTTAGATGGGAAACACAAGTTTGACCACTATCACTTAAATACCTACTTTCCCAAGGGCAAAAGCATTTTCTCGGTCATCTACTTGTTATACCATGATTTAATCTCGTTTACTGTGTTTGTCAGAACTCTTTGGTATACCTTGATTTTCAATTTTATTCTTGTTGCCAGAGCTAAGAAAATGGAATTTAGCTATATTTAATCCAGTCTAGGACATAGTTACCATCTTTTTTTTTCTTTTTTTTTTTTTTACCATTTCTTCTTGAATTCTACAAACAAAACTACCATAAAATCTGAATCAATTCCATAATAGATAGTATTTTTGCTACTTGCTTTTAAATCTTGTCACTGTGACGCAGTCTCCATGGCTTTTAAATTTATTGCTAAATAGCCTTTAAAATAACAAAAAATTAAAATATTTTGTATGTTTATATTTGGTATCTTTAAATTAAAGTAAGTACAAATAAAAGGTTATCAAAGAGACTCAAGAATACATGATTCATAAAAACGATAAAAGTAATTAGAAATCTTGAGAATAAAAAATTATGATTATCAAAATAAAAGAAATAGCACAGTTGAAGCAGAAAATTTCAGAGCTGGAGGACTGCCAAAGATTCCCCATCCATTCCAGCAGAATGATGCTCAAAATGACAAAGGTGGACAGTACGAAAGGAAAGCTGAGAGACACGGAGAATAGATGCAGAAGTTCTACTATTCATCTAACAGAAGTCAGAAGAGGAAGGAAGGAATTGAAGACAGGAAGGAGTCAAAGGAATACTGTTTTTAAAATTCTCTGACTTGGAAGAAAGTCATGAGTCTTCTCAAGTACTGAGTCCTCTCTGCCTGAACGCCTCCACACTCATTGGAGAAACAGGCCGCCCTGACCTCTTTAATCATCATAAGCCCCAGCCTCTACCTCTCTCTTCCCAAAGGCAAGACCAGCAGTATCAAGGTATCAAATTGCCAGTATTCCCAGTGTCACAACACCTCCAACAGCATATGAGATCAACTTCCCAATGTTTTGGCTCTTATTAAGCACTTGACAACTATCAGCTGCTATCATTATTATTATTACTATCATTATCATAATTATCATTATCTCCATGCCTATGGCTCCAAACATCGGCTCACTCATTTGCTAATGACTCTAATTTAAATCTCCAGCCAAGATCTCTTACCTGAGTTTCATGTATTTAATTATGTACTGGACATTCTCACTGGAATGTCAAATGAGACTCTCAAGTGTGGAACACAACTGAATCAGATTTATTTCTTTCTCCTTACTCTGCCCTCCAAATCCAGTTCTTAACACAAAACTCCCTCGCCCAGCCTTGGGCATGTCAGTAAATGGTAGTGCCCTCCACCCACTTTCTCAGGCTAAGACTATTTCCTCGGTTCTTTATTTCTCCTCATTTCTAATCAATCAGAAAGACCTACTCTCAAAATATGTACGATGATCCAACTATATCTCACAATCTGTGCTACTACTACCCTAATTTAAAATGGTGAATTCTTCAAGATATTGTTATATTAGCACTTATGTTAAAGATATTAGGCCTTTGTCATTTGTATTAGAAATATTTCTTCCTAATTTGTTTATTTTTACTTTGCTTATAGTTTTTTTTTATGAAAAAGAAGCTTTAAATATTTACATAAGTAAATTACTTTTTCCCTCTTATGGCTTCTTGGTTTTGTATCATGCTTATAAAGGTCTTTTTCCCTTACCAAAACTATAAATATACTCACTTACATTTTCTTCTTAGTTCTTCTATGGTTTCAATTTTTGTCTTTGTTCCTTCTAAAATTTTTAGTGATATAATATTAAAGATTGAGCTATTCAAATTCGCTTCTTTTTTAGTCAACTTTGGCAACTGATATTTTTCTAGAAATATCCATTTCAGTTAGGTGTTCCAATTCTTTGCATGAAGTTACACATAAAAAGGATATTAAAAGGTAAAAAAAGAAAACTATATCTCTCATTATATCTCATTTGTCATTCCTAAAATTCCTTATTTTTGTTCTTGCTTCTTTTACATGATAAAGCTTGTCAAACTCTTGCCTGTTTTGTCTTTTTGAAGAACTCCCTTTTGGTTTTATTCACCAGGTTACTCATATTAATTTCTGCTTATGGTTGTTTTTAATTCTCTTCCTTCTACCATTTTAGGATTTATTTTCTTGGGCATTTTGTTTTGGCTTTTCCTAGCCTCCTGAATTGAATGTTAAGTTCATTTATGTTCCAATTGTCCTTTTTTTTTAATAAAAGTATTTGAGGTTGTAAATTTTTCTCTCTGTATTAACTTCAGTGGCTGAATCCCCTTGGGGTTTGATATGTAGCACTCTTATTGTTGTTCTGTGATTTCAGGTTTTATTTGCTTGTTACCTTAAAATTACTTAAAATATTGTTTTTGCACATTTTAGCTCTCCTTTAGCAATTTTCAAATTTTAATTAATTAATTTTATGTTGTAACTAGATATGTGGCCTGTATGCTTTCTACTTTAGAAATTGGTTGTGGTTTTCTTTGCCATGGGGTTGTAAAATTAAGCTCTCAATTCTCAAAGTGGTTTACTTGGTAAACTGGAGATCTAACAATTTCTCCTTGTATCTGTATGCTCTTATTATCCTTCTACATTTTGATGTAACATTACTGGGTTCACAATGTATCTCTTAGCACTTCTATGTATACTATACATTTTATCAACATGAAATATCACTCTGTTATATTTGATACTTTCACCTTGAACTCTATTTTATCTATTTCTAATATTGTTATACTTGCTATCACTTTTGTTTTGTTGGCCTGGTATATTTCTTCTAATTCATTATTATTATTATTATTATTATTATTGTTGTTGTTGTTGTTGTTGTTAAATTTTACTTAATTTTTAGAGCAGTTTTAAGTTTGCAAAAAAATTAAGAGTAAGGTACAAAGATTTCTCATATATCCCCTGCTCCTTGCACACACATAGCTTCCCCCGTTATCAACATCACTCACCAAAATGATACATTTTTTTTAATCAAGGATGACTCTACATTGACACATCACAATCAACCAAAGTTCATATTACACCTTACTGTTCACTCTTTATGTTCAATATTCTATGAATTGGACAAAAATATAATGACATATATCCATCATTATACTATCATACACAGCATTTTCACTGGCCTAAAAATCCTCTGTGCTCTGCCTATTCATCTCTTCCTACCCCACCATCCCTTGCAACCACTGATCTTTGTATTGTCTCTATAGTGTTGCCTTTTCCAGAATGTCATATGGTTGGAGTTATATAGTGTGAAGCCTTTTCAGATTGGCTTCTTTCACTTAGCAATATGTATTTGAGGTTCCTTAATGTCTCTTCATGGCTTGATAGCTCATTTCCTTTTAGTACTAAATAATGTTCCAGTGTCGAGATAGACCACAGTTTATTTATCCATTCACCTACTGAAGGACATCTTGGTTGCTTCCAATATTTGGCAATTATGAATAAAGCTGCTAGAAATACCTGTGTGCAGGTTTTTGAGTGGAGCAATATTTATTTTTAACCTTTTTTTCTAATTTTGTTTTAGGCAGTTCTCTTGTAAACCACTGCAATTTTATTGGGGGTAGAAGGTGGGGGGAATCTCCAATCGGGGATATTGTAAAGGGGGAATTGATTCCATTCATTATCTATATGTTCTTCCTTCCTCCTTAAAGTTTTTTACATACCATATTTACTTGTCATTTTTTTTTCTTTTCCTCCCTTATTTTTAGAGAAACAAGTATATGGCATTTTTTTCACTCCGTGGAAAAGTTATGTATTCTATTTTTATTCTACTGATAAATTTAAATTAGAACTTTTAATACACAGCTAGAGCATATTTATACACTCTGCTGAGCAAAACAGTGTCTGTGGACTGCCTTCTTTCCCTCTATCTCCTTTACCCCTCTTTACCCCATTTCTGCCACTTCTTCTTTGTAGATGCTGAATAAATGCCTCGGATCTTAAGCTAGAGGGCTGGTTACCTTTCTTCATCTAGCAGCCTGAACGAAAGGAGGGGGCTGAGGTCATGAGTAATTGAGCCTGCTGCTTTGGGAGAAGCTCCCCACCTCTTCTGTCGCCTTCTGATGGAGGTGACCGCCTGCCCCCAGAATGAGGCTCAGTGTACCCTCAAGTGGGCCTGACCCACAGTATCTAACTGATCCAAACGGAACATCCCCATTTTTTCCCTGTCTGCCTTATCCACCCCTTCCACATTCCTCCTACTACAAAGTATTCATCGGGTCCATGACCTATTCCAGCACTATCTATTCCAGCAGTCTTCAAATGGACTTTCCAAAGGCAGTTCTAGGGAAATGAGTTCCTATATCAACTTCCACATGTTCTCTTTTCTAAAACTGCCTGAGGGATTTTTGGCATTAACAATATTCTTTCTCTCACTCTACAAAAAAAACACAACTATTCATAAGTTTCAAATCTTACTACAGTGTGCTGCACTAAATGACTCAAAATATGAGTTTGGGGGAAGCTCAGGCCTTCTTGTCTCTCCCTGTCCTGTAAACAGGTCTGTAAGGGTGAGCTTGGCCACTGTTGGGACGTTTTGAATTCAGAATAAAGTCACACATTAGTGACGTGGATTATTTTTAAAGTAACTGCAATGGTTTTTTGTTTTTGTTTTTTTTAAATGGGATCACTGAATTTTTCAAGATGTGCTGGACAAGGTCTACATAAAAGTTTTTAGATGATTTCTTTCAGATTTAATATGTTACTGCATAAAGTCATTAAAACCCATTTTATCAGATCATGTCATGAAATAATTTATTCCACACACAATCAATCTTCATCTTCTTTCAATTTCTGGCATGTATAATGTTTTCTACCTCCTATGAGGTCAGACAATAAAGTTTGCAAACTTGTTGCAATAATGTTAACTTTTTTGATATCAGAGAGATTATTCATTATGAATTTATACCAACTGGACAAACAGTTAACCAAGATTACTATTTAGAAATGCTGAAAAGGCCGTGTGGAAATGTTCGACGACCTGAACTTTCGCCAACAATTCATGGCTCTTACTTCACGACAATGTACCAGCTCATGGCACTGTCAGTAAGGCACTGACACCAGCACCTAGTCCACCCTTCAAAGCAATTTTGAAACTCTTTTTCTGGAATAGCTATCAGAGCTCATGCTGTATTACTCTTGATGTCCTGAATGTCATCAAAATGTCTTCCTTTCAATATTTCCTTTATCTTTGAGTAAAGAAAGAAGTCATTGGGGGCCAGATCAGGTGAGTAGGGAGGGTGTTCCAATACAGTTATTTGTTTACTGGCTAAAAACTCCCTCACAGACAGTGCTGTGTGAGCTGGTGCATTGTTGTGATGCAAGAGCCATGAACTGTTGGCGAAAAATCCAGGTCGTCTAACTTTTTCATGCAGCCTTTTCAGCATTTCCAAATAGTAATCTTGGTTAACTGTTTGTCCAGTTGGTATAAATTCATAATGAATAATCCCTCTGATATCAAAAAAAGTTAGCAACATCACTGCAACTAGTTCGTGAACTTCATTGTCATATCTCGTATATTGAAATACCTAGTCCACTCATTACCAGATACTGTCATCACCAACATCTAACTCTTGCACAGTGTTTTTTCCTTCATTAGGTCTGAGAAGCACCCTCCAGGGGCTCAGAGTTCTTTGCCCAGCCTAGCATCTCTGGGCAGTTCCAGAGGAACTGAGTCCTATCCAGCATTATGATGATCCATGTTCTCCTGTTTCCCTCTGACACACGTGTCATTATAACGGCACTTACTACATACACTCTGTTCATGACGAAGAAGTCGGCTGCTGCCCAAGGCACAAGGTATGGGCAGTAAGCAGTGGGAAATGCTTTTAGTGTTCTCATTTCATTTAATAAATAAAGGTGGGTTTCTAGCAGTCTTGCTGATATATATTTCTTTGGGAATTTGTGGGAGTTTTACCTGCATTAGTTAGCTGGGTTTTCGGGGGACATCCCTACACACACACACACACACACACACACACACACACACACACACACGAAAAACAAACAAACTGTGTTTGTTTGTTTTTTTCTTTTACTGAATGATTCAAGGTACTGGGTAGGAGAAAAGGACAAACAGGCTGAGGACTAGCTCAAAAAAAGAAAAAGGGCAATTGACTATAAAGTAATACAAAATCTTTTTAATAAACATAAACAAAATTCTTAAAATAATTCATTACATTTTTTAATTAAAAAAATGATTGACTGTATATACCCCTTCAAAGTAATTTCTACACTTTATCTAATGATTTCCCATTTCTTATTACATAACATTTATGTTAAGTAAAAAACAACTGAGGAATATCTTTTGGACCCTATCTGACTCCAGTATAAGGCTGAAATCTCTATTACAGGATCCCATATGTAAGAGAAACCTCAAATGGCTATGAAAACAGATGACATGATCTGATCTTCTGAATTACATTATAGCTATAGCAAGGAACTGACTGTAGGTTTAAGAATATTTAGCACACAAAGATAACTGGTGCGCAGCTCAGAAATGACTTATCGAACTCTTCACTGTCCTTAAAACAAAAGCAACTTGAATGTACTCCGTGAAATCTTGAAAGCAGTAGCTGTTATACTTGGCTGGCTGACTCATCAACCTTAACTACGGCTTCTTACTTCTAGCCACCTTTAAGCGACAGGTATTATTAGTCACCTTCTAGGCTTCTGCAAAGCTAAGGATCGGGGAGGTTAATCCAAGGTCAAACACCTAGGACACCAGGAACTGAGATAAGATCTGAATCTATGAGTCTCTCATTCAGCTTTTGTTTCCTAATGATGTGTTTACTCCCTTTCCCCTCCCAATCACTCCTCCCCTCTGTCCAGCCAAAAGGCTTTATTTTCCAACTGTTTTGCTTGGTGTGAATTAGAAGGGTGACACCCTAATTGAGAGATGAGGCAGCAGGCCACCTTTCAGCAGTAGAGGTGGGTGGTGATTTAGAAGGAAACAAAGTCTCACTGTGTCACTTGCCCAAAGGCCTGACCACAGCGTTCAGCCACTCAACCTAATGAATGCACGATGGTGACTCCTGCAGACGGCCAGGGCCACATTTCATTGTTCTCTTAAGACACAGCGACTTCTTTAGTTCCAGCCGATCTTACATTGTCTGGACATGTCAGCACTCGCCAGATGGAAACCGTAAAGTCCCCCTCAGATGTAGCTGGTCTACACCTGCTGCATAATTCCAACGTCTAGATACTTGGAATCAAACATATGGCTGACTAAAGGTTCGCATTTTCCCTGGCATGTCTGGCATCATTTCAACAGCCTGAATGTATTTCAGCTACTAAAGAGCATCTGTACGACATCACTCTTATAAAAAGGCATTAATTAAGAGCACAAGTTTCCAGAGATAGATTCTATGCATTAAGGACCTTTAAATGTGCCTACTGTGCATATAGATAGATACATAGATAGATAGATATAGATTCAATAGAATTCCATAAAAATGCACTTGTATTAAATACACTGTTGGTGCCCCAAAAATGTTGCTCAAGCACTATTTTGCTGTAATCAGAAGTGTCTAGACGCTGATGGTAACCACTTTGAGCACTTTTTGTAATTGCAGAAGTCAAATGTGACTTGTATTCATCTTTTGTTATCGGTATATAGTGAGTATTACTATTTTAATAGTTTTCCTTTCTTAAAATGTGCATACTGGGACGGCCGAGTGGCGTGTTGGTTAAGAACTGGCTTGGGACACCAGAGGGCCCCGGTTCGGATCCCACATATGAGGGCCAGTGACACTGCCCTCTACAGCTAAGATGCTGAACAACAGCTCAACCTGGAGCTGGGCTGCCGTGAGTCGGTCGCTGGCGTAGGCTGCAGCCCCTGTGGCAGTGGGTTGCCATGGGCTACCGTGAGTAGCCAGCAGCCAGCGTGAGCGGCCGTCCAGAAGCCGGCGACTGATCTGCCTCACCCGGGAAGAGCGCAATGATGGTGCCAACTTGGGCCAGTGAAGCAACGTCCTCCACAACTAGACTGAAGAACAAAACGACAGCAACTTGTCTGTTCCCCTTCCCCCAATTCCCCAGCACTGTTCCCTTCCCCCCAATTCCCCAATAAAAATCTTAAAAAAAAATGTGCATACTTTTTTTGGCACCCTCTGTGTGTGTGTGTGTGTGTGTGTGTGTGTGTATGTGTGTGTGCTTTTTGTGGAATTCTGTTGATATCATAGCAAATGACCACAGACTTAATGATTTAAAACAACATGTACTTATGGCTTCTGATCTTACAGTTTTATGGTCAGAAGTCAGACATGGGTCTCCTGGAGCTAAAATCAAGGCGTCAGCAAGGCTCATTCCTTTTTGGAAGCGCTAGGAGGGGTTCTGTTCCCTTGCCGTTTCCAGCTTCTAGAGACTGCCTGCATTCCTTGGCTCATGGCCCCTTCCAGCATCCTCAAAGATGGCAACAGTAGGTCAAATCCTTACATCACATCTCTCTGACCCACTCTGCTGCCTCCCTTTCCCACGTTTTTCATGTAATTAGATCGGGTTCATCTAGATCGGCGGTTCTCAACCTTTCACAGGGGTTGCCTAAGGCCATCGGAAAACACATATTTTCGATGGTCTTAGGAACCGAGACACCGCTCCTCTATCCGTCTCCAGGCCCACATGCAGATACGCCCACATACAAGTACCTGGCGACCCCTGTGAAAGGGTCATTCGACCCCCAAAGGGGTCGCGACCCACAGGTTGAGAACCGCTGATCTAGATAGTCTAGGATAATCCAATTGAAACAGGGACCAGTCGCCTCCCCCTGCCCTAAAGCTTAACAATTGACCAACCCCCTCCCTGAGGTTTGAGTTTGGAATGTCCTGTCCCAGTTCCCTGCTTTAGATAATTGCCCTGAAATTCATGCTTGCTTACCAATCACAATACCCCATGCTTATGATCACAACCTCTATAACCTAGCATTCTTTCCAGGTTAGTGTCATCACTGCTCCTGGGTTGATGAGCACATTGGAAAGCGACGTGGCCACAGGGAAGGCTCCATGCAGACCCCCGGAGCCCTCACGTAGCCTCTGGAGGAACGCCCAGATTTTCTCTTAAAAACTCCAAGCCGGTCTGAGAATGTTAAGGCAGTTTTTGGAGGTGTTAACCCGCTGCCTTCTCTGACCACGGGTGCTCTGACAATAAATGCTTATTCTATGGCCCAACTCCTGTGTCCATCTATTGGCTGAGTGGCACAGGCAGCACAAGCCCTGGACTCGGTTTGCCTCCGGTTTCACCTTCATATCAAAATCAGTACCCTTCATCACATCTCAAAGTCCCTTTTGCCATATAAGGTCACATATTCCCAGGTCCTAGAGATTACGACGGCATGGTTTCAGAGGGGTGGTGGTATTATTCTGCCTACCTCAGATGAATTCTTGTTTTGTTTTGTTTGTTTTCCATTTCAGCTGGAAGTAACTTGAGACTTGTGCTTCTCAGAATGCCAGGAGAGACAGATCTCCTGAATTAAGACTCGCTAACAGCTTCTTGGCAAGGCACTTACAGCTTTTTGGATGGTTTTAGATGCTTCTTGCCAAAAGGTGGATGCAGAATGGCTTTAAGAGAGAAACTGCATTTGTTAAGATAGGCTCTTATACAGTAGACATTTCTTTTTGTGCTCACAAACAATACTGGGCCGGGAACAGGCCAGGAGGTGGGCTCCTGGGTGCATTACCAATGGGACTGCCAAGCTTTATGTGCCTCCTGACGGGATACATTTCAAAGCGTCCAGCAACCACCTATGAAGTACTCCTGCCTGAAAGATTTAGCCTGAATCTAATCAAGCCTCTAGATCTAACTACCAGCTTACAAGAAATACAGGGGACAGAGAAACACAGTCAGCACCACCACAAGAATAAAACCACCCAAATCCAGAATGTGCAAAATTATACAAGATAGATGATCCACCTACTTTAAATAATGTAACCCAAAAGAAAGACAAATGTTAAGTTTAATGAAAAAAGAGTTGTCTACTTGTTATAACACTTTCTACTAATGAATTGTATGTTCAAAGGTGGGATCCATGTACTATGTCTGCTCCCAAGTAAATGTGGCACTGGGTGCAGAGACACAGGTTGTTTTAATGCAACTGATTATTGACCTGCTGCAAAACGTCTGTTCCTCCAGCAAAGAGGCTATGATGTGGCCTTTCCTTGTGTGTAATTTTGATTCACAGACTTAAACAGAGTAACCTGTGTTTTTCTCAGGAATCCAGAATGAAAGAGTCAGTCATTATTTTATACCTTTATTTTGCTCTCATGATCCAAAGTAAAAAACTCAATTTATTAAGTAACTTAAGACACTAAAGATTTACTCTATAAAACATCTTTCAGTGGACAATTTCCACTGCAAAAAGAACTAGCAGCCTGGACATGCTCACAGGTAAATGTTGTGGTCTTGCTAACTGAGGACTGTGGGTCATGGCTGGCTGAGGGGAGGAGAACTACAGGTTACTTCCCACGTAGAAAGGGTAATAACACTTCAGGAAATGTTTGGTTGCAAGATATCAAACGTTTGGTCCTGGAATCAAGAGGCAGGAGTCCATTAGAAGGTGATCCCAAATAAGGTTATATTAGTTTTTTAAATAAAACTACCACTTTTCATAGAGCTCCTGGATCCCCTCAGTTCTTAGACCGCAAGTTGAGAAAGCATTTATAGTTCAAGTCCCTCGTCTTAAGACGAGGAAACCAAACCGCAGACTGGTAAGGATGCATGGCTCCCCACCCCCCCTTCTCTTGGCCTCTCCCTCGCCTGTTCTCCCAGAACTCTGTTCCTGGAGTCCCTTTCTCTTTCACAGGCTGTAAGAGGGCAGGGCTCCGGTGGCCACAGGGCCAGGTTACAAGGCCTGGGGTGGGGTGGAGGCTGCTTGGGTGAATTCTCCCAGGGCCACAGAGAGAAATTCCTTAGCATGTCTCTGCCTAAACTCACCTGTCCTGCTACCTGAGAGTTGAGTAGGGGCGCACCTAGAGGGCAAGGGCTTGGAAAAGGCGTCAGTCACGTGGTTCAGTAGCTCTTTAGAAATAGTACAGTGATAGTAACAGTTGGGACGTGGCCGATTTCACATGTTCAGGATCTGAGATCGCTCAGTCTCTCCCAGCCTTACAGAGGAAGAATGACGGTTAAGGGCCCAGCCTCTGGAGTCCAGGTCCTGACTGCTACCTGCTAGCTGCGTGGCTTTGAGCAAGTCACTTGACCTCTCTGTCTCAGTTTCTCCCCCTATAAAATGAGGAGGGATGATAATAATTGCTACCTCACAGGGTTGTTAGAAAGATTGGATGAGTTAATGTATGTAATAGACAAGACAATTTCCTGCCTTCAAGAACGGTATAATCTTCTGGGGAACAAAGAAAAATACATACGACTGACTAATTACAAATTATGTGTCAAGTATAAAAATGAATAAATGTACAAAGTGCTATAGGACCAGGGAGGAGAAAGCAACAGGAGGGCCTCACAGGAAGGGTCCCAGACAAAGCTTAAAGAGAGAGGCGAGGGACGCAATGCTTCAAGTGGGATGACATGATGTGGGAAGAGACAGTTTTTGAACGTGAGTAAAAACTTTACCGGTTCCCTCAATAAATTACCTGAAGCCTGAAAATGCTACTAGAATGGAGAAACAGAACGAGCTGATTCACAGTGTGCTGGGATTGTCGGCTCAATCCTGAAAGCTGCTCAGACGGGAACTGCCTCCCATTGGACTCCTGCTCACACAGCTCAGCCCTGCCCGCCTGCTTGTCTGCCAGACACTGGAGACTCGCCTGGCTGAACCTGTTCGTTTGTCTTGATTTTTAATAATGCTCTTGGTACATGGTTACGTATTGTTACAGTGTTCTTTGTGCAATAAAGACATTTTCAATAGAATTGGAGACATGTAAGCACTCCAAGCACACATAAAACACAGAATTACTACCTGCACTGCATTGACTGAGACGTGAATGTCACATCTCCGAGTTCACTCCCCGCCCCCCCGAAGTCCACTCCACACAGGGCAGACCTCACAGGGTCATCGGGGGGACCACAGGGGACAGTCGCATGAAGACCGTCCCTACATTATTCTGCACATGGCTGGTACCCTGTCTCTCCTCCACCCGCCTCTCTCTTTTGCTCTTGCCTGTATCCCCCTCACTCTCTGAAAACCAATATAAGCTTTCCCTCGACTCATGCAAAGTCAGTTTGCCAACATCCAGCCCTTGGAGCCCCATATTCTTCCTCAAGCGTTCATCAAGGTGTTTCTCCAGAGAGAATTTCCTTCAGAGAGCAGGTTCTGATACCAGATATTTGGATGATAGCACTTCCTTTTCCCCAGTGCCTAACATTTCTATGTAAGAGGAGGGGCTGATCCCAGGGGAAGCAGCAGCTGTGCCAAGAGGATGCAGCCAGCAGTGGCCAGTGCAAGAGGTGGAGCCAGAACAGGTCACGTGACCTTAGGCCTGAGTTGCTTATGAGCACATTAGACATATGAAGGAGGAAAGAGAGGTTTGCAGTTCTAAAAGAGCAGAGGGAGTTAGAACTAGCAAAATGAAAAGTATTTATGTCAAAGAGACCCAATTAACCCGAGGGCCTTGGAAAACGAGCTTCAAGTAAAAACTCCTGGGAAAAATTATAACTTTGACAAGGAAAGGTCTAGCCCTGTGGAAATGTTTTCATTGGTCTAAAAGTCCATACTTAATACTTACAAGGAATAGGTATTATTCAGAGGACTTTTAGATTGTAATTCATAAAGAATGATCTTGACAAAAGAACAATTTCTATTTCTATGCAAAAGAATGCCAATAATAAAATTGTTAGCTGTGGCAGGAAAACAGATACTGATGGCTTAGCTTTATATACAGTTTTTCATTAAGATATAATTCTTTGAGAAAGAGGCCAACAGTTCTTAAGAAAAAGAAAAAACTCCTCCCAACCACTCTATCAGGTAGACAGAAGATAGTTGTTACTACACCCATTAGATAAATAGATAACATTTGGTGATTCCAACTTATACCCATTCTAGAAGATTCTTGAAGTACTGACCTACTCTGGGACATGACAAAGGATCTCACTCTGGCCAGGGATTTCCTTATGCTCTCCTCAGAGAAGACGAGAATTTTTTCTTAGCCCTGGGTTAGCCCTAGCCTGTATCAGTCTGACAGTCAAATTGATAACCTTGCACTTGACCTAGCTATTATGAGAAGACTGCTTAATTTTCACACTAAAATCAGAATTTGAGCCTAATTTTTAGATATATAAATAAGCCTGGGGAAGGGCCTTTTTAGCACTGGATCTCACTAAGCTAGAAAAAGTGACTTATTACATCAAATGTTGCCGAAAGTCAAGTCACATAAGAAAAAAGAATTAACCACCATTAACTACGCTATATGGCAAGATGGAGGTCGGGGCACCCTTGACAGAAGTGCTTTCAGTGGACTGGGTGGGATGACAGCCAAATGCAGTGGGCTGAACAGAGAGTGGAAGATGAGAAAGCAGAAACGGGATACACAGAGAGTTCTTTCTAGAAGCTCTGCTATAAAAGGACAGCAGAGAAATGAAGCAACTAGGATAGGAGTCGAGGATGGTTTTTTGTTGTTTTTGCCAACTTTTTATTTTCAAAGACATAGAAAAGTAGAGAGAGCAGTATAATGAATCCCCCATGTCACTCGGCTTTGACAGTTTTCAACTCTTCATCACAATTCCTTCATCAATTCCCCTACTCATTCCAACTCTCCATCCACAGGATTATTTTGAAGCAAATCCCAGACATTATTTCAAGGAAAGACTGTTTTTGTTTTGTTTTGCTTTTAAGTGAGAAACATCATTTGTTATAAAAAAGGGAAAACAGAAAGCCCTGTTACATAATGTTTTCACTGAGAAAACTCCAGCTCCATCACTTTAACAGACTAACTCCAATAAAAGGTATAAAGCTTATTTTTCCTTTAGAGATTCTCAAACCATGGCTCACAGCCCACTGATGGGTCATGAGGGGCTTCCAGGTGAGCAGCGAACTGACGGAAAAACCCAGGTCCTTCCATCAGTTGTAATGAATGGAGAAAGTCCAAGTTTGTGGTCTTTTGTTTGCCTTTGGGGATAGGGTTGTTTTTGTGCATGAATAAGTAGCATAACCTATTAAGTAAATTATTTAGGATTACTAAAATTAGTACCGAGATCTGACAATTAAGTTCATTAACTCATCCTAGAAAAAGTACTACATACCTCATTGCTGAATATCACTACAGTCACCTTTGAAGTACTTCCCTTGGGAAGCTATGCACTGACGCCAGTGCCTAGTCCACCCTTCAAAGCAATTTTGGAACTCTTTTTCTGGAATGGCCCTCAGAGCTGTCATTGTATTACCCTTGATGTCCTGGATGTCATCAAAATGTCTTCCTTTCAATATTTCCTTTATCTTTAGGTAAAGAAAGAAGTCATTGGAGGTCAGATCAGGTGAGTAGGGAGGGTGTTCCAATACAGTTATTTGTTTACTGACTAAAAACTCCCTCACAGACAGTGCCCTGTGAGCTGGTGCATTGTCATGATGCAAGAGCCATGAATTGTTGGCAAAAAGTTCAGGTCATCTAACTTTTTCACGCAATCTTTTCAGCACTTCCAAACAGTAACCTTGGTTAACTGTTTGTCCAGTTGGTACAAATTCATAATGAATAATCCCTCTGATATAAAAAAAGGTTAGCAACATCATTGCAACAAGTTCGTGAACTTAATTGTCAGATCTCATATATTGAGTATTACAATTTTAATAATTTTTTCCATTGTTAAAATGTGTACACATTGTTTTTTAGCACTCTCTGTCTATATTTAAAACAATGCAGCATTTTGTTTAATTTTTTTCCACAATAGCTCCTGTGGTAGCAGAGACACCAATGCCTGAGTGAAGGGAACTGAGAAAAGGGGTGGAAAGAGAAATGGAATTATCCATTTGTATGGAGAGAGAGAGAGAGAGAGAGAGAGAGGAGAGAGAGAATAATGTTTTACTTCTTGGGGGAGATGCTAATACTCAATAACCAGTACTGGAGTGATTTCTTTGGGGGGAAAGGTTTAAATATGATTATTGTTCATAAGAAATTCACATCTAGTCAAAATTTGGGACCTAGAGAGCCATTTCCTAAGGTTAGGGGCAAAATTGTGGACTGATCATGCTTAAACCTAAAGAATCACATTGTTTTTTCAAATCTACCATAATCTTTAATTTTTCTAGCATAAGTATCCCTTGCCCAAAGAAAAAAATCAGTGGATTAAACCACAGATTTCATTCTCTGACTCACTACAAAAAGGATTTTAGGGAATTTCCATCAATAACATATGAAGCTGGACTCCTTAGGGCTTTCTGTATATACAAATGTCATGTCATATGCAAATAGAGATGGTTTTTTGTCTTCCTTTCCAATGTGGATGTTTCATTTCTTTTTCTTGCATAATCCCTCTAGCTAGGATTCCCAATACCATTTTGATTAAAAGTGGCAAGAGTGAGCACCCTTGTCTTATATATGATCTTTGAGGAAAGGCTTTCAGCTTTTCACTATTGAGTATGATGTTAACTGTGGGCTTGTCATATATAGCCTTTATTATGTTGAGGTTTGTTCTCTCTATACCCACTTAGTTGAGAGTTTTTATCATAAATGGATGTTGAATTTTGTCAAATTCTTAGTTACCTAGTTAAAACAGTTAGAATTGATAAACGGATTCTTTAAAGTTGCAGGGTTCAAAATCAATACACAGAAAAATTGTTGTGTTTCTATACACTAATATCTGAGAGAGAAATAAAGAAAACAATCCATTTACAATTGCATCAATGAGAATAAAATACCTAGGAATAAATTTGACCAAGAAAATGAAAAACCTGTATATTGAAAACTATAAGACATTAATGAAAGAAATTTAAAAAGACAGAAATAAATAGAAAGACATTCCATGCTCATGGGCTGTAAGAATTAACGTTGTTAAAATGTCCATACTACCCCAAATAATCTAAAGATTCATGCAATTCCTATCAACATTCCAAAGGCATTTTAAAAAAAATAGAACAAATAATCCTAAAATTTGTATGGAACCACAAAAATAACAAGCATAGCCAAAGCATTCTTGAGAAAGAAGAACAAAGCTGGAAGCATTAGGCTCCCTGGTTTCAAACTATATTACAAAGCTCTACGTAAGTAAAACAATATGGTATTGGCATGAAAACAGATATGTAGATCCATGAAAAAGAATAGAGAGCTAAGAAATAAACCCATGCATATACAGTCAATTAACTTATGAGAAAGGAGCCAAGAATATAATGGGGAAAGGAAAATCTCTTCCATAAGCGGTGCTGGGAAAGCTGGACAGCCACATGCACTAGCTTACATCACACACAACTCAAAACAGGTTAAAGAAAGACTTGAACGTAAGATCTAAAACCACAAGACTTCTAGAAGAAAACACAGGTGGTAAGCTTCTTGATATATGTCTTGGTGATGATTTTTTTACTCTGACACCAAAAGCAACAAAACCAAAAATAAACAAATGGTACTATATCATACTAAAAAGCTTCTGCACAGCAAAGGAAACCATCAACAAAATGAAAGGGCAAATCATATATCTGATAAGGGGCTAATATCTAAAATATATAAAGAACTCACACAACTCAATAGCAAAAAGCCAAAAAACTTGATTTAAATAATGGGCAGAAGGGCTGGCCCAGCAGCTCAGTTGGTTAAGAGCTCGCTCAAGAGTGTGAGCTCTGAGCAACAGGGTCACCGGTTCGATTCACGGCCTGAATTGAGCTGCCACTGAGCTGCCAACAGGTGGCAGGATGGCTCAGCTAAAAAAATAAAAATAAAATAAAATAAAAAAATAATGGGCAGAAGATCTGAGTAGAACTTTTCCCAAAAAGACATAGAAATGGACAACAGGTACATGAAAAGATGCTCAACATCATTAATCATCAGAAAAATGCAAGTCAAAACCACAGTGAGATTCACCTCACACCTGTTATAATGGCTATTATCAAAAAGACAAGAAATAACAAGTGTTGGTGAGGATATGGAGAAAAGAGACCCTTGTGCACTGCTGGTGGGAATGTAAATTGGTACAGCCACTATGGAGAACAGTATGGAGGTTCCACGAAAGATTAAAAATAGAATTAACATATGACCCAGCAATTCTACTTCTGGGTAATTTATCTGAAAAAAACAAAAGCACTAACTCGAAAAGATACATTCACCCCCATGTTCATTTCAGCATTCTTTATAATAGACAAAATATGGAAACAACCTAAGTGTCCACTGATATATGAATGGATAAAACAAAATGTGATAGATATACACAGTGGAATAAAAAAGAATGAAATCTTGCCGTTTGTGACAGCATGGATGGACCCCAAGGGCATTATGCTACGTGAAGTAAGTCAGACAGAGAAGACAAATACTATATGATCTCTCTTAGATATAGAATCTAAAACAAAACAAAAGAAACAAACAAACAAAACCAAGCTCATACAGAGAACAGATTGGTGGTTGCCAGAGGTGGGAGGTGGGGAGACATGGGTGAACTGTTTTGGGTTCTTTTTTGTTTAAACAATTTGTTTAAACAAAAACAAAGAACATATAAAGCTATCAATATTCAAAAACTATAGAGTCTAAGCCAGAAAAATATAAATAAAGTAGAAATTCAAAACCAATGAAAATATAAACACTAGAATGCAGACTACGGTTGCTACAGTTAAAGTTCAAGTTCACCTCTGAGTTTCTTGGGAGCCACAAAGAAGAAAGGAGTAGCATCTGTCACAGTTTCAGGAAGGATAATACGTGTACTGTTTCTACCTACAGAAGCAAAGCTCTTCCTGCCTTTGGGTTCCACACAATATTTTTCAAATAGGTTATAACTGTGGTCTCGAGTAACACTGCTGACAGCATCCACGACTCTGGGATCTGGGGCCAGAGGCCACACTGTTTAGGAGTTCCCATAAAATTCCATTAGGTGACAAATTCCCCCAAGGGGGAAAGGGGCTTGTATTCACTTCACAGAAGCAACGTATGCTACAATTTTCTGAAACCATATCTACTGCTTAGATTACAATTTGAACTTCTAGAGTTCAGACTACTTTTACATATTGTGAGATCTCCAATTAGAGGGCTTAAAACAAAGAATTTGTGGAGGAAGAAAGAAAAACCAGAAAAACTTGGACTATGTTTGTTTTTTCTTTCTAGAATGATATTTTCTACATCTCTTTTCCAAAATTTCCCTCTTTCCAGAATAATGAAGCTATACAATCTTTAATAACTTTATTCAGGTATACTTCACATACAATAAACTGCATATACTTGAAGTATGGAATTTGATACAATTTGGCATATGTATACATCCATGATAAAATCACCACAACCAAGATAAATAATATAAGGCTCTACCACCCTCCAAAGTCTCTGCCTGCGCCTCTGTCACCTCTCCTTCCTGCCATACCTGACTCCTTCATCCTGGGCAACCAATGATCTGCTTTTGATTTTTAAAGCTATATGACTTAAATACATTTTTTAACCAAAAACTAAAGTCTGTACTTAACATCATTGTTTTGCATGTGTTCCTTAGTCATTCACTGTATCTTCGAAACTAACCAATTACTCTGTGTTCAATCTCTAAAATCATCAATTATTGGAAGTCGCATATCCCATCTTTTGGCTCCTTCGTGCTCTCGCAGAGCCTGCTGCATCACCGTGGCATGCACTGCCCACTCAGGAAAGATGGAGTGACCACCTTTCCCCCTGAAGCTTCAGCTTCCCAGGTAACCTTCTGGAGGTAAACTAGTCACATTCTGAAAATAAATGACTACATGAGGCACTTCTTAGCCTCTGCTTGGGGAGAAACCGGAACCTAGCCTCTAACAGACGAACTTTGGCAACTCTGGGAAATTCAAAGATTCTGTCAGTCGACACAAGAAATGGGAAAGAGAAAAACTTGGGGAGAGGGGAACCTTACCACCGCAGTCTCTGCCCTTGAAAAGCCTGACTACTGAAGATATACAAACAACCCGAAGAAGGAAGAAGAGGTCAGAGCTCAGGGCTGTGAAACAAGGAGCTACGGAACTCCGAGGCAAAGAGAGGTGCTTCCATCTCAGTGCAGACAAGCCTCCATTATCAGAAGGTCAGGGGAGGCAACAAAAAGCTGACCCCCACAGTCCCCAGATGCTGTCACACACCCAGTCCCCTGCATCCCCCACAATGCCAGGACTAAAAAAGTGTTATCGGTCCCCCTTGGAAGGTGAGATAATCGAGGCTTCTACAGGTCAAGTGCTTACTAAGGAGAGTGGAGCTGAGACTGGAACGTATGTCTTCTGATTCCAGAGCCATTGCTTGTTTCTTTGTCCCCAGACTGGATCCTCAAGGCGTGGTGAAACCTCACAGCCTCCCTCCAGTATCAAGAACGTCCCTCTGACAAGGGCTCAATAACGTGTTTGGTGAAGCGGTGCTCTGAGACTGTCCTTGGACCTCAGGGGGAACACATATGGGGACCAGGTGCTGTGGCAGAGATGTGTTTCCTCAAGAGTGTATATACACATTCCAATGGGCTTAAGCGGAACCATATTTCCAATGCACCAGAGAAGCTTGCCACTTCACGGAACTGCAAATAAATCCTTTCATGAAAGAGGAGGCTATTGGACAATATTATTACTACTACATACACTCCAGTAACTTGTTCAGTAAGTCTGTATTCTTGCATATCAGGCTTCCTTGAGGTGGGGCATGTTTGCGTCATCACATCAGCCTGATAATGCCTGTCATACAGTAGTCCTCAAATGATATTTGTGGAATGGGTGAATGAGGACAACAGGCCACACCACAAAATTTTTCAGTTCTAATGTTAACACTCTGATGGAAAATGTATTTGTCCCTACATTATGGTAGAATAATCACTGTCAACAATGAGACAATCCTTTCCTGTTCAGATAGTTTTCAAGAACTTGGCATAAACATGTATTTCTTTCCATTAAAATCTTCTGAGAGGGGATCTAATTTGTTTTGTTTTCTTGGGGGAAATCTATCCCGGAGTTTGAAAGAATGCCATAACATTGAAAAGGAAAAAAATAAACAAACAGCTGGGTTTACTAAGAGGGCAGTACCAGGCTCCGTAAGCAGACTTACTATAACATATGGACAAGTGAGCACCCCACCCTTTCAAAGCAACCCTGTTGGGAAGCTACAAATATACCCAGTGATACTGGTTTCGAACTAAAAACTTGCAGAATGACTCTTCTGGAACAGCCTTTATCTCTATAATCAGTTTATGTGACATATAAGGAAACCTGTTATATTACTTTACACTCTCGGCTCATTTTTAACCCAAAATTACTTTAGCCAATTTGATCACCACCTAGGGGGCAGACTTGGTAGGGAATAGTTCTTGGCCAATCTCCCCAGTCAAATCCACCGGCTAAGAATGAATACCAAAAGTGTAAAGCATCTTCAGCAACACGTGCCAAGTGCTCTAAAGGCAAATTCCAAAGCGAGATTGCAAAGGTATCTTGAACAACGGTAATTATTAGAAGATGTGTGCAGCTCTCAAGGTGAACTCACGCATAATTCTGCACACACTGCAATCTAAAGAGGCAAGACAGTCTTGTACATAATGACTCCATTATGTCATAGTCATCTTCATATCATCGCCCTGGCATAGAGCCCTGCGCATAGTAGGGCATGTAGCAATATGCTCTGTAGAGCAGATTCCCCTTGGACTGATCAAACTGGGAGAGCCATCAGTCACACCAGCCTCAGCCACTAGGATTTCTACCGAGGGAGGAAATGCGGCCTGTGTTCCCTCGCTGTCAAAGGTGGTTGTTTGATAGTAACCAACGATCTGTCTGATTTTACAACCTCCTATATCCACCAGCAATAGAAAGTTTATCCTTCCAAAGGAGTCTCTTAAAGATAAAATCTTTATTTTGAAATGACTGAAATGGAAGTTGAAGCGATTTTAGAATCTATGGAAAAGCACTGGCACCTACCATACTTGTCTACATTTTGAGCCACTGGCCATAAAGATAAAAATGAAATAATGATATTAACATTTAGAATGTGCCTACTATGTATTAAGTACCATGGAATGTGTAATCTTTAGGAAATCCAACCAAAGAGGTAGTGCCATTCTTATTTCTACAAAGAAACTTGGAACTTTGAGAAGCTGACTACAGATGCACAAGCTCACATATTTATTAGAGGGCAGAGCTAGGGTTCAAACTCAGGTTTGTCAAAATCTAAAATCCTGTCCTTTACCTCTAAAACACGGAGCGTATGCTCCATGTTCTGCTTGTGCCATCTTATCTGGATAGCCCACATGAACTTACAATCATACCATTTTGATGTAGTAGAAAATAATGACTGAAATCAAGTCTAAGCCCTTTAAATAAACTCTAAAGTCAAAGAGTTAAGAGGTTGTTACATGGTCACGCGCTCCGGCACTAGATCGCGAATATTCTTACTCGTCTTCTCCGCTACCCAGCCTCCCGCTGGTAACCAACCGTATGTCTGAGTTAATGGCCTGTGAACCAAGGTGTCACTTTTCTTCCATAATACCCTGTGAAATTACTATCAAGAGCTTGCATTTCGAATAAGCATTGCTCATACTACCAAGACTTCACATCTGTTTTTCTTCCTTCACCAAAGGCCTCCCATGAAAAGTCACGCCTTGGCCCCTCTTTCCTGCTCTCCCAGGAGCTGCCACAGCAGTTGTGGTTGAAGGCTGAAGGGCAGATGCTATAAAGGAAACCCCCAAGGAGCAGCACCCTTGACTTATAACCCACATGTTAGGGGTCAGGAAGACGAGGAAGATGATTCATAGGTCATACATACCAGTGGGTGACTCTAGCCTACTACCCCCTGGAGGAGACACAGTTTTTATGTTCAATTCTGATGCTAGCCACAGGAAATTAGTTTGAATCATTCTCAAGTATTACATAAATACTAAAGCATATTCCAATCATAGAAACTAGCTACCTTTCTCCTCCTTACTTCCAAAGGAAGTAAGCTTATCAAATTTAAATTTTAAAACTTTCTCTCCCAGACCACAAAGATACTAAAGAAACAGCTTGCAAATTATTTTTAGAGGTGTTTGCAGCATAGGCATTATCAAATATACTATTGTAGTTCCTATTAAAAACAAAAAACAAAACACCATGTTGGACTCATTCTGGTGTTTCTATATGTGACTAAAGTCAGAAACAGCATTTGTGAAAATATCACTCTTTTAAAAAAGAAACATCACATTAATAATGAGTTTGGCCTAAAGAGGATTTCAAAGTAAGTAGGTTCCATGCTTTTCTGATAAGTTGATGAGAAACAGACACCCCCTTTATTAAGCAGGACAGATTTTTTTTATTTATACCAAAATAATATTTCGTTGCCACCATTTGTTTTCATTTCATTTCTGACCTAATTTCCTCTGACCATCTTCAATGAATATCCATTCTTGTGTCCCTTCACTGTCTTACGAGGCTGACTGGCTTTCCCACTGGACAGTAAATCACTGTGGGACTCTGTGTTCCAATACCAACTCTGTGCATCTAATATCAAATACAAAAGATTTGCCATGTGTACTTTAGCGAGCTCTTCATCTCTTTCAGGTTAGCTCCAGACATCTGCAAAACTGTAAAATGGAGCTCTGGCACATAACAAAGGTTTTCAAGGTTCTCTGCAAGGCCGCAGAGAAACAACATGGCCCTGTGGGTTACTGGGTGCTCACATCTTCCTGCCGGTGCTCAGGGGTTGCACTACACAGCAGTTAGAGAGCAGAGGCTCTGGACTCAGAAGACTTCGGTGTAGAGACCAGTTCTGCCACCTCCTAGCTGAGCAACCTTGGGCAAGTCACTTACCCTCTCTGTGCTTCAGCCACCTCAGCTACAAAATGAGATTGCTGAGAAGGTTAAATTTAAGTAATTAGGTATTTACAGGGCATAGCACAGCTCCTGGCATACAGTAAGATTGAATAAATATTAACAATATTTATTGTTTGTCCTTTTTGATGCCCTCACTAGCATGCCGTGAGTATGAGTCAAATTTTGTCATGGAGCTTGAATACATTTAGTGCTTTGCTTCTTGAAGGAAACAACAATGTCAGACCCATTAGCATAATTTTCTAAGGCCCCGGTCAGACATCTCTAGGGCATAAATCATTTTGTGGGCCCAGCCATAACGTACTACACTGCAGGTGTTTCAGAAAGTCACAGTAAATCTTGTACAGCAGAGGGTATGAGTCACACACACCCTGCAGCAGTCAGTCAGCCATGGGCTTGCTACTATTCCCTAACTGGGGACTATTTCTTACATCCTGAACAGCACACATAACAGACAGCAGTGACATGGCTGCACACACCCTCGGGCATACCTGGGTTTGACAAATGCCAAAATAGTTTTGCAAGAAAGTAAAGCAGTGGCCTGGGGGAAATTCAGTATTTTATTTGTTTCTTTTGCTGGTTTCAAAGGATTTCTTTATTGTGATAGTCCTAAAAATATTTTACACGTTTTTCTTTGGCCTCCATTTCTAGCAAAAAAAAAAAAAAAAAGAGCAAATATATGCTGTTGAAGAACAAGCATAGATAAATGTTATTTTGTGGCTTAAAGTTACAATTTATACAGTTTTACTTTTCCATGAATATGAAGAAAGTTGCTAGGCATTCACTCTCATTGCTGCTTTGCCTCTGACTACGTCTTTGTCATTACAATAAGAACGATATCTTGCATCTTTCTCACACACAAGGACTTTATAAATGCTATTCCAATTAATTTATTCTTATTTACTCATTGTTAAAAATGTATACATAAACAAAATTTTAAAAAACATAAAATGAAAGGAATAATACTGGAAAGTAGCACAAATTAATGCGTGAGAACTTCGATTTTGGTGACAGGCAGACGTGGGTTTGTGGCCAAGAAACTTTCAATCCCTCTACATTTCAGTTTCCTCATCTGCAGTGAGAATAATAAGAATATCTACATCTTGTAAGACTGGTAGTACCAGAATAGTGCCTGGTGCAAAATGTGGTTCAGTAAACAATTTTGGAAGAATGAGAAGGAATGGGAGTAATGTGAAAAGAAAGGGTGGGAGGAGAGAAGGGAGAGCGTAGTCCTGACTCCCCCTGAGTTATACAAACAGTGACTATAATCCAGGCCTTTTACTAGGACTCTACCCCTAAACTAACACAACTTCTTTTTTATTATGTAAATTTTCCATATTCAATAAATAAGACAAAAAAGTGTAAAAAATCCCCATGAGCACATCACCGAGCCTCAACGATGACTACATTCTACCATTCTGATTTCATCCATTTCCCTAAACACACTTTGCTGCTTTTGACGGAGTATTTTTAAAGAAAATCTCAGGCATCGTATCAATTCAACAGTATGTGCTTCTGATAAAGTTTGATCATTCCTTCAAATCAAGTCCCAAACAAGGTTCATACAGTGCATTTGGTTTCCTGGTCTCTTAAGTCTTTTAACTTATAATAGTTCCCTCTCCCTACTTTTCCCCCCCCCACAACATTTATTTTCTGAAGAAATTGAGTCATCTGTTTTGTAAAACTTCCCACATTCAGGACTTGGCAAGTTTGTACTCTTGTGGTGGTCTCCGATATTTCCTGTAAACTGGTAATTAGATATGGCAGCCTACTGAGATTCTAGCTCAAATCTTTGGGGAGGGGCCGTGGGCAAGAGTACTTCACAGGTGGTGCTGTTTCTTTTCTATCAGATCACATCAGGAGGAGTATAATGTTCAGTGAGTGATGTTGAAATTGATCGGTGGGTTTAAGTGTTGTCAGGTGGATTCTCCATTAGAATGTTCCAATTTCACCTAATGATTTTAGCACCCATTAATGATTGTTGCCTGGCTCTATTATTTCACGAGATGTTGCAAAATAGTGGTTTTCTATTTCTAGCATCTGTCTGCACTTATTAGCTGCAGTTCTCTATAAAGAACTTACCCTAAAGTACAGGTTATGTGTGTGTGTGTGCGCATGTGTGTGTGTGTTTGTATATATTTGTATTTGTATTTTCCTTTTTTTCTTATGCCGCAAGTAAACACTTCTTTTCCACTTTATTTTTATCACTTAACAATAGATCTTAAAGATTACTCCATGGCAAAATGTACAGGTTTGCCTCATTCTTTCTTACAACAGCACATTATTCCTCTTTATGAATGTACCATTTGGGTATTCAACCATTTCTTTATTGATGGGTATTTAGAAGGTTTCCAGTCTTCAGCTATTACAAGCAATGTTGTAATAAATAAACTTGTGCCTGCATCATTTTGGATTTTTGGCACAACATTTAAACGAATTTTTCAGTCCTCTCATGAGTTAAACATGCCATCTTAAAAATGATATTTTCAATGCATTACACTTAATTAAAAAGAGGTTGAAACCCAAGGTACAATATGGTATAGAGTCGGCTTTTTTAAAGTACAGTGCAATACACACCTCCATCACAATCAGTCTCCTGGAGTGTGACAAAAATGCGAATTTTGAACCCCAACCCTAGGCCTTCTGAACAGTCAAGTATGAGATTCTGGGATCTAGTGGGGAAAGCACTGTCCTTCGAATCAGAGAAGTGACATCTGGGTTCAGTCACGAGACCTGAACCAACGCGATCAGGCCTGGTTTCTTTAGAAATGATTCCTTGTATGTTGGAGATAATACATACCTTCCCTACCAACTTTGCAGGGCTGCTGTGAAATTCCAATTCAATTATGTATAAGAGAGCAGTTTCAAAACTAAAGTAAAATTTAAATATTAAATCTAGCGATAGGAAGCGTATATGCGCAACCCGTATTCCTCTCTTTTCCATGAACAAATACCCTACTCCCACCTTCAGTCTTAAAGACAAAAATGAGGGCCTATCTTTTCTCTTTTAACGCCTGCATTCCTTCACAGATTCATTTTTGCAGGTTCATGTAAACAGATCCGGCCAGTCAGCATCCAAAACACACAGTGCTCTTCAGGAATAGCCACCTCTGTCTAGGACACCACAGGGCAGTCATGACAAGGATTTGGTCCAACACAGCAAGAAAAAATAGCTCAAGGCCACAGGAGTCTGTCTTTGATTCGCTGTCTACAAAGCTGGAAAATGCCTGATGCTTCAGAAAGCATTGCCAGTAATGAGACACACAAAGAAAGACTGAAAAAGCCCAACCCGCCATTAATGTTCTAAAGAAGAATTTGTTCTGCCATAATTTGGTGCGTGGTGTACTTTCAGCCTGGTTCTGTAAAGCCAATAAACCCAGACAGGTTCAGAGCCTGTTTATTTTTTAAATGACAGGCAAAACCACTATAATTTTTGTCGTCTTTCCAAAGCAAAAGACTATGCGCTATTCAGTGGTAGTTTTTTTCTTAAGGATCCAGAACAGTTCCTACCATCTGATTGTGAAAGTCATTCCTCCAGTACAAAGCTTGAAGTACAAGCTATAGCCAAACAATATGCAGGGGTGAATATGAATGCTTTCGGGAGGGGGGGATGGTTGGACAGATGAGGAGACATCTAGTCTGGGGAGAATGTCTTTACTCAACATTTATGGAGGCTTCAGAGAAATTAAAATACCCCTGATGTAAGATGAAGTAGGTTTAGATGACCTTTCAACTGTTGGATCTGAGGAAAGCATTAAACATCCACTTTCAGAATGCACATGTCAGGAGTTAGGGGTTTGGTGGAAAATTAAATTTAAATAGACTCTTCTCCAAATCAAGAATTTATTATTCACAGATGGCCAGGTGACACTGTGCTAGGGGTCTGTGAAGTCACAGCCTCTGTTCACTGTGAGCTGCGGGCTCAGAACAGGCACCGGCAGAGAAGAGAACCCTTTTCTCAACAAATGTTGGTCTTCTAAACACACATTCAGGTACAGAGTAAGTGGTGAAGTCAAATGGTACCTTTTTACAAACATGCCTGCATACCAATGTGTTATGGTGAGATGAAGTCATACGTTCAAAGAAGGTACAAGCAGGGGGATTACTCACACCTCCCTGTTAGTAAGAAAGGTTTCATGATGGACAGGGGTTTCTGAAGGCTCTTACAGCTCCATAAAGGGGACCAGCTGACAGGTGTGGACGGGAAGGTGAGTCCAGCCCAGAGCACGGTATGGAGGGAAGATAAGGCCCCAGCTTGGGGACGGACAATGGGTTTGCTGTCAGAGGCTGGGGGAACAGACATGCGCTGGGAGGCCAGGCAGGAAGAAGGAATGAATGGGAGCAACAGATGAGGAAAACCTGAGCAGTTCATGGATGAGTCACACAGTATGAGTGAGGCTTTGGCCTTCATTCAAAAATATTGGGTTGTCGGAAAAGTCGTGACGCGTTTTTGCAATGAAAAACATAGAAAAATACGTCATGACTTTTCCGACAGCCCAATAATACTTAACATTTATTGGGAGGTTAACTCTGGGCTTTTTACTTTAAGGGCTTTTATATGGATGAAATCAGTAATCCTATGTGATGTTGGTACTCTTCCTTCTCACCTTCACTTTTCAGGTGAGGAAACGGAGACCCAGAGGTAACTTATCCAAAGTCACACAGCTAGGAAGCAGCGAAAGTCAGGATCTGAACCCTGGCATTCTGACTCAAGAGCCCATGATCTCAACCTCCCTCCCATCAAGGCTGCCTCTCTAGAAGAAAAAAGGGAGGGTTACTGTAGAGTGTACTGGAGGAGAACGGCACCATTGGCTTGGCAGAAAGATAAACTCCTCCACAGTGTTCAGACCTGTTCTGGGAGGAAACAGGAGAGACAAAGGCTAAGTGATAATAAGCTAAGTAGGAAATGGCCTGATTTTGACCAAAGGGTTAAACAGGGCTGAACACTGGGGACATCAGATAACATGAGCCCAGTTCAGCATCCTTTGAAAAGCGGTATGCCAAGGGTTCTCCCCACCCCCATCTGTGTTTTGGCTGAGGGAACAGCAGGTGAGGGAGGACAGGGATGATAGAGAGAAATAAAAGAGCAGAGATGAGGCCCAGGCCAGGGAGGCTGCCTGGTGTAATGGAAGGGACGTGAGATTTGGAACCAGGGGCACTTGGGCTGAACCCTGGCACTTCCAGTTTATTTCTGAGCAACCATGTGCAAGGTAGCTCTGTGTCTGTTTCCACACCAGTAAAACAAGACTTTTTTTTAACTGAAAGCATTATACATTATTAAATGCATAATATATGAAAAAGCACTAGCACAGTGATGGGCATATGTGAGGTATTCCAAAAATATTGAGACAAGAAAGAAACAGAGAGAAGAGAAGAGAAGAGAAGAGAAGAGAAGAGAAGAGAAGAGAAGAGAAGAGAAGAGAAGAGA
>NW_017731692.1:1330916-1341391 GCF_001890085.2 Hipposideros armiger
AGGGAGGGAGGAAGAAGGAAGGAAGGAAGGAAGGAAGGAAGGAAGGAAGGAAGGAAGGAAGGAAGGAAGGAAGGATGGAAGGAAGGAAGGAAGGAAGGAAGACCACATGCCAACTGCTGCTTTGCAGGATGGGGAGACTGGCAGTGAGGGCTTCCAAAATGGCAGGAAAGGAAGGCACGGCTGTGGCAACATCACAAGTACCATGGAGTTGCGCCTGCCATGCTGCATTTGCCATGTGCACAGTAGGGCACCAATGTCTGTACTGGTCAGTCCTGTTTCCAGAGGGTCTGTCAGTACATCACCAAAATAGTTTGCTTGTTCACTCATCCCTTCCTTTGTTCATTCAACAAACATTTGTTCTGGCCGCAGAGACTAGCTAGGAAGCCTGCGCTATTGAGGACACGTAGGGGAGAGGACCATCCCATGGCTGTGGAGCTCTGTGATCATCAGCCTAGCGGCTACATGCAGCAGTCAGGGTCTAAGGACACCATGGTGGTCTCTCAGACACACTCCATAATTGCCCTCAACAAGCTTACAATCTACTAGGAAAGACAAACATGAATACATTTTTACAACACAGTCTGATCACTGCTATGAAGTGCTCTGGAACAGGGAGGCAAAAGTGACAATATCCTATAGAAGATTTCATAACTGTTTATATCATCATAATCAATATCTCATAGTTCTACAGTCAGGCAAGACCCTATGACAGTTACTCCGACATTACTCTTCACACAATTTATTCAACAACCGTCATATTTTATCAGTTCCTTGTTCGTTTCATATTATTAGGCACCAAGTGTGCACTGAACATCATAAAACTATCTCCTCGGATTCTGATGTTCACCCAAAGTCTGGTCCTGCATACCAGTTATAACTCCTGGCAATGTTTTGTGTCAACAATAAAATACCATCCTGCTAATCCCATTACTGTAGGTAATTTATTCAATACTGGGGGGAAATGAGCTATTTTTGAAGAACCACTACTTGTTTTGAAAAAGTGAATACTGACTACAGCTCTTTATCCTGGCAAAAAGCTCACAGGCCGTGCTTCTAACCTACCTACAGGGCAAGATAATTCCACTGTATTTCAAACTTCTGCCAAGTTTTCATATAAACACAGTCATGCACACAGGTGCCTACCCAGAACGTGATTTCCCTTCTTTGAAGACCAATAAAAAGAAAACCACTTAGCACAGTGCTATATTAAGTGCAGCAGTGGTGGTAACCAATCATTTCACTGTAATAAACGAAAGTGTCCCAATTGTCCACCACCTACCCCCCTTGAAAAGCCAAGGCAGCAATTACACTTCAGAACTTGAGAATGTGCATGCTTTTTCTTGGATACTAATGGGACTACAACAAAATAGTCTTCGAGTTCCAAGATTTCCTATTTCTGACTATGTATGAAACAGAAATGCCTATAATCATAGTCTTACAGCAGAAGTCATCTCCTCTAACATCCCATCCAATGGCATGAATCTCTTCTTTACATCTCTAACTGGTAGATATACCACCTGTATTTGAACCTTTCAAATTATTAGCACTTAATTATATTGATGTGAAATCTCTCTATTTGTATCTTCAAATTACTCCTACCTTAAGCTATCAGATATTACACATACCATGTTAAACCTTTTAAAGGACTTCAAGTCACCAAAACGAGGTGAATTATATTCTAGGATGCCGAATGAACAGATAGATATGTACTGTATAAAGATGTAAAAGGAGGGGCGGCTGCTTAGCTCAGGTGGTTAGAGCGCAGGCTCACAACACCAACATTGCTGGTTCGATGCCCACATGGGCTAAGGAGCTGCACCCTCCACAACTAGATCGAAGACAACTACTTGACTTCTTGGAGTCAACTACTTGGAACTGATGGGTCCTGGAAAAACATACTTTTCCCCAATTAAAAAAAAAAAGATGTATAAAGACTATAAAGATATTCTGAGGAATCGAAGAAAAGGCAAACAATCCTGTCCAGATTCTGAAAAGAATGGGAGAATTTAAATCCCTAAATCATAGCTCAATGAGCGTGATGTGTATCCCTGGCAAAGTCTCAGAACAAGTTAGTACACAGATCAGCATTTCTAACACTGTGCTTTCATGAGATTATACCTCTCAATTTTTCCGGCATCTTTAGAGTTCTTAGAAAACAGCTTGAGGAATGCTGACATAGGTCATTCATAAGCACTTAGAAGGCAGTAATACCAGGAACCACCAGGGGTTTACCAAGAACAATGCAGGCCAAAAATTTCATATCCTTTTTATATAGAGTTGCTATATGGATAGACGGGGAAATGCTATAAACATGGTATTTTTATTTCAACAGAACCTGTCTAAAGTAGCTCAACCAAACATGAATCTACCCAACTGAACCTAGGTTAATTCAACTTGTTTATAAGCAATGTGGGATCATCTGTTGAATGATGGGTTACCAGTTAAACAACTAAGAAGGAAGGGAGGCGGGTAGGGGAGTCTAATTTGGGATGCTTTGTGAACTTCTGCTGCCTCCTAAGGATCCTTACTTTCATTTACAACTATTCACTTGTATAACATAATCTCAAATGTGCCAAGGACCAACATCAAGCTCTTTGCTCCATCTAGATAGTCCAAGGCCAACCTTCAAAAAAAGAAATCAAGACAGTCTTTGTTTTTAGATCATTTTGATATTCTACTTTCCTTATTTTCCTTGAGATTACACACTGTGGCTCTTCAATAACATTGACTGGGTTTTTGTTTGTTTGTTTATGTGTCTGACAACATAATTGAAGCTGGAAGACATACTCCTGTTTAAAGCAGCTAAGTGTTGATAGGCATTAGAGGCAGGATGCCCAGGCCAGAGTCCGACTTTGAAGCAAGTCAGCCCATGATCTTACTGCTAGCCCATCACTTACTGGCTATGTAACCTGAGGTCTGTTATTAAACCTTCCTGAGCCTCAGTGTTCTAGCCTATAAAATGGGGCTGATAATAATTTCTACCACGCACAACTACTGTCAGCATTAGAAAATAATGTAACTCAATTCTTTTTCCTAGTCCTCAGTCATGAGTTGAAACTCAACAAATTGTAGTTGCAACTATTATTAACATCACCAATCTTGTGTACTTCAATTTACTCTTAACCATGTTTATGCTACACATTCCAGTTTCAAGATCACTTTCTTTGATAAAGGGAGAAGCCAGATAGCTGAGTAGGTCTGCTTTCTTCATGTTAATATTTTTCCACCTGCCTCAAGCAACAAACTTAGCCTTTACTTGTTCTTCTTGTTTTGAACACAGCTTTAAAGAGCTCTTATCTGTTGTCTTTAGCATTCTCTCCAGCCTCAGCTCAGTCTGAAC
Source organism: Hipposideros armiger (assembly GCF_001890085.2). Taxonomy (NCBI): domain Eukaryota; kingdom Metazoa; phylum Chordata; class Mammalia; order Chiroptera; family Hipposideridae; genus Hipposideros; species Hipposideros armiger. The sequence continues at coordinate 1,334,257 of NW_017731692.1, forward strand.
TTGGGCATTACAGGTACTTTCTTACTGATTTTATGCCACTCTTCTGAATTTCCTTGAACATGTGCTTGTCTTTCAATCTTCTGTACTGATTCTCTTAATATCCAAGCCCATCAAAAACATCCTTGTTCTTAATGAGTCCCTCCCTTTTCTTCTCTTCCTAATCCAAAAAAAAAAAAAAAAAGGGATTTTGCTGTCAGAATTTTCTTTTCTTTATTTCTCTTTCTTTCTCCCTTTCTCTCTTTTTGTACATTCTTCTCTTTTCAAGTCTCTGGACAATGAAAAATAGCTATACTTTCTGTAAAATATATTTTCCTAAAGTCACTATTACTACATGATGATACTCAACTTTCCTTTCTTTTGCATTTACAAAAACAATTCTATCATGGTTACACCCTCCCAAAGTTTTAGTTAATTCTACTTCAATAAACAGGTTTTCTAATGGGTAAGAAGTGAGTTCAGAGCAGTCTTTCTAGCTCATTGCTTCCTCAATCTGTGGTTTAAAAAAAGAAAGTGACACAAAGTCTTTTGCTTTCCATGGACGGAAACATGTATCAGACACGGAGAAAGCTAAAGTCCTCATCAATGACTATATCCTGGCTTACGGCAATTTTGACATTTAGCTGACTCGAACTATGTGCAATATCATCAACCAGCAAAGTAAGACTCTTACTCATTTGTCTACACTAACCTATAATAGTTGTTCGAGCATAATTAAAATGTTTTGGCTTCGCTGTTGAGAACAAACTATGCTTTGAAGTTAAGTCATGACAGTTCACAGTCACAGTTGGTAAGGGGTTGGCAAGGGATGAAAGTTTACAACCCCAACTCAGTGAGTGGTGGAAACACCTTGCTCACACATTCTTTTTTGTTTTATTTATTTATTTGGGGTTTTAAATTTTTTTAATTGAGATAGAATTGACATACACTCTCTTGTATTCTTCAGTCCTCCTGTAAATTCATAGCTACATCTGTAATTCTAACACAAGAACACAAAAAGAAATTCTAATAGAGGCCATACTGATTACATTTAAAATGTATTTAAGAGAAACAAACCAAAAAGTAAAACAAAGCAAAACTAAATCAAAATCCTGTGTGGCTATGTGTAATAGTTAAGATTTAGCTCACAGCCAGACATAAAGAAAAATTTTAATTATCTTGCAGTTTAATCTGTTAAAATTTTATGCTTCATTTGCTGAATGAGAGGGAATTCCATGAGAGAGGGTTTGCATTTCAACAGTCAGAGTTTCAACGTAGTGAAATTGTCCCAAAGGCCTAGATATTGACATATTCAAAGTAAAATCTCTAAGTCTGGTAAGTATAACTGAGTTTACTTACTCCCTAGTTAACTACAGGCCTTAGGCTAAGAATAGCAATAAATATAAAAATATCCACCAGTTGTTATTCAGTGGTGAGCATGTGCCAGCATCACTCCCTTCCTTTCCCTCCTTTCCCTCTGAATCATCAACCAAATTTTCTCTCAGAGCTAAAGGCTCTTTAGCAAGTTAAAATAAAATCAGAGGAAAAAGTTATTTCCTGGAAAGGTTTAAAAGTGAGTGAGATCCCTGTTTATATCCTAATCAAGCACAAAGACTAGTAGTTTAACATCCATTCTATATTCTTAAATGAAGTGTTTGAAGAATAAAGCATAGTCAGGGTAGGGAATCAAATACAGAGACAAAGAAAAAGACTTCTACTCGCTACACAATGATTTTGTCGTTAGGTCAGTACTGATCCACATATGTGCTGTTCTGGGCTTCTAAAGTACACTGTTGGTAAACAAGTAGTAGCCCCCTAAAAACAATTAACCTTCATGACAGATCCATGGAAACCTACCTCAATTCTTTCCGATGCTAAAAAATCCTGGACCTGCAAGCATTTAAGGAGGTTTTAGATGTGGGGTGGCCTGATGGGTCCTGGAAAAACACATTGCTCCCCAATTAAAAAAAAAATTACAAATTTTAAAAAGTTAAAAAAAAACAAGAAGGTTTTGGATGTTACATTTTAATCTGTGCTACTTAGCCCCGATAATGGGGAATCAGAGGAAGTATAGAGTGTGTTAAAAAAGCCACAACCACAAGAAAAGCTGGGCTTCCGCAAAAAGGTGTGTTGATGTCCCTTTAACTTTCAGTGTTTACTGCAAGATTAACCTTTTCCCTTGAGCTAAATGTTATCAGAACAACTCAGAGGCCACTTACAATCATAACTTCCTTTTAAAAGCTCTTATCATGATATTCACTAGCAAACACATTCCAAAAAGAGCAGTCACTTCCACTATATAGAAAAAGCTTTAATTGCTAAATTTAAAACTGACTACTTGCTCTTATTCACAAAGGAGACCCTCATGGTTCCTTGTGACCCTAGGTCTTCCTCCCCTTCTCCTTGACTCAGCAGCTGAGCTCAGCTTCCTCTCTCTGACCTTCCTTTTCCAAATGCTGGAGCACAGCAAGCATTTCTAGGTCAGCAAAGGAAACTATTACTGCCTTCCAGGAGAACAGTATCTTCTGTGTATTCAAGGGCTGAACAAGGACAAGGAGGCAGTAATTCAGTGTGCTAAACCCCATTCTCACCCTGACGAGGACATGGCATTAACTACCTCTTCTCTCCATTCTTCTGGGAAGAAAAAAACCCCACCATCCACCTCTATAGCTGGCTATCACCAGCCATAGGTCAATACTCAGCTCAGGTCACCGAAAAGAATGGCTTCCACATCCAAACTCTCTGTCACAGTGCTATAGCATTGTCTTCCTGCCTGTCCCACAGGCCCCTGATAATGGCTACATCCTCATCCTTTCTATTCCATTCTATGCATGCCTTCATTACTCATTTTTTTCAACAGCCTTATTGACATAATTCACGGACCATAAAAGTGTTCAACTAAGGGCCGGCCAAGTGGCTCAGTTGGTTAAGAGTTGGCTTGGGAACGTGAGCTCTGAGCAGCAGGGCCTCCGGTTCAGTTCCCACATGGGCCAGTGACGCTGTGCCCTCTACAGCTAAGGTGGTGAACAACAGCTCGACCTGGAGCTGGGCTGCTGTGAGTCGCCGGCATCGGTGTAGGCTGCAGTGAAGCTCCAGTGCAGCTGCAGTGGGCTGCCGTGAGCTACCGTGAGTGGCTGGCAGCCAGCGCGAGCGGCCAGCAGCCAGCGTGAGCTGCCGTGAGCTGCCATGAGCGGTAGTCCAGTGGCCGGTGACCAATCTGCCTCGCCCGGGAAGAACGCAATGATAATACCAACATGGGCCAGTGAAGCGACATCCTCCACAACTAGACTGAAGAACAAAAGGACAGCAACTTGTCTGTTCCCCTTCCCCGATTCCCCAGCGCTGTTCCCCTCCCCCAATTCCCCAATTAAAACAAACCTTTAAAAAAATAAAAGAATTTAAAAAAGGTAAATAAAGTGTTCAACTCAATGGTTTTTAGTATACTCACAGAATTGTGCAACTATCACCATGATCTAATTTTAGAATATTTTCATCACCCCAAAAAGAAACCCTGTGCCTATTAGCAGTCACTTCCCAAATCCCTTCTTCCTCCACCTCCCCAGCCCTAAGTAACCACTAATATACTTCCTGTCTCTATGGATTTGACTATTCTGGATATTTCATATAAATATGTGTCATGTTTGTGACTGGCTTCTTTCACTTGGCATAATGCTTTCAAGGTTCACCCATGTTATAGCATGTATCAGTACTTCATTTCTATTCTTGCTGAATAATATTCCACTGTATATGTGGACTATACATTTTATACAATGAAAGATTCATTTGATAAGAACCCCGAGAAGAAATTTATCTGCTGAGATGGGCTCCCCATGATCAACTGAGAGCCCAAATTTTACAAATTATAAGATCCTAGCAGCCATTTGTTGACAGGGGCTTCTCATGTACTCTGTACACCAGAAAGAACCTCAGACTGAACTCTTGGCTTCCCGCACTGTGCCCTGCTCATTTCCGCCAGTGAGTCAAATATTACAAAGGAGTTCCTGGTTTTGTCTTTCGACCAATAGAAAAGACCTACTCATCCAATCACAACTGCTCCATAACAACCAATAGGGACACACAATGCCTACCAATCAAGACTGTGCAATTCAGACCAATCAGAAGTGTACAAATTTTGATACCTCGCTTACATAAAATGGACCTAGTTGGGGACCTGGGTGAAAATTTTCACAATAAAAAGCAACCTCTTCTGGTAAGATGACAGAATAGACAGACGCTGTGCCAACTGTCTCATAGGATCACACCAAAATTACAAATAATTTATAAAATATTCAACCTTGGAAGTCCCCTGAACACTAGATGAACAGAACCTCTAACGAAAGACTTAAAGAGGAGGCCACGTTGAGTCTGGTAGGAGGTGTGGAGATGAGAGAGGGCGAACCCCTTGAGGGTCACCTCAGCAGTGAAAAGACTTCTCCAGTTGGGGGAGAGACCCTCCAACCCCACACCAAGCTCATCAGCCCAGAGTGACTTTGCCGGGAAGAGGAGTTCTACGATAGCTGGAAGTAGACATTAGTGAGGACTCTCTTTGCTCAACTCGGTGAGGCTGAGGGCAGCTGGAGAATCAGTGGAGATGGCACACAGACTCGCTCGCTCGCTGGTGATCTATCTAAGACATCGAAGCAATCACAGAGCAACAGCCAGAATGAAGAAACAAAAAAACATGTCCCATGTTAAAGATCAGAAAAAAACCTCTAGAAATGGAACTAAATGAAACAGAGGTATTCCAACCTTTCAGAGACAGAGTTTAGAACACTGATGATAAGAATGTTTAAGGAACTTAGTGAGGACATAAAGAAGGATAGAGAAATCATAAAAAAAACAACCAGTTAGACTAAAGAATACAATAACTGAAATGAAGAACATACTAGAAGGGCCGGCCAAGTGGCTCAGTTGGTTAAGAGCTCGCTCAAGAGTTTAAGCTCTGAGCAACAGTGGTTCGATGCCCGGCCTGAGCTGAGCTACCGCTGAGCTGCCAACAGGTGGCAGGATGGCTCAGCCAAAAAAAAGAACACACTCGAAAAAATCACCAGTAGATTAGATGAAGCAGAGGATCAGATCAGTGATTTGTAAGACAAAATAGCAGAAATCACCCAGTCGGAACAACAAAAAGAAAAAAGAATTTAAAAAAACAATGAAAATAGTTTAAGAGACCTGTGGGACAACATCAAGCGCAACAACATCTGCATCATAGGAATACCAGAAGGAGAAGAGAAGCAAGGGATCAAGAATGTATTTAAAGAAATAATGACTAATAACTTCCCTACCCTGGTGAAGGAAATCAACATACAAGCCCAGGAAGAACAGGGAGTTCCATAAAAAAATTGAACCCAAACAGGTCCACAACAAGACACACCATAGTTAAAAATAACAAAGGTTAAAGACAAAGACAGAATCCTAAAAGCAGCAAGGGAAAGACAGCAGGTTACATACAAAGGAACTCCTATAAGACTAACAGCTGACTTTTCTACAGAAACTCTGCAGGCCAGGAGGAGTGGCAGGAAATATTCAAAGTCACACAAAATAAAGGTCTACAACCAAGATTGCTCTACCCAGCACGGCTATCACTTAAAATTGAAGGAGAGATAAAGAGCTTCTCAGAAAAGAATAAGCTTAAGGAATTCATTACCGCCAAGCCAGCATTGCAGGAAATGTTAAAAGGGCTTTTTTTAAGCAGAAGAAAGGGGAAAATAAGATAACCCAGAAAGATCAGAAATACAAATAACAAAATGGCAATAAATATGCACCTATCAATAATCACTTTAAATGTGAATGGGCTAAATGCTCCAATCAAAAGACACAGAGTGGCTGAGTGGATAAGAAAACAGGACCCATGCATATGATGTTTACAAGGGACTCATCTCAGATCAAGACACACACAGAATGAAAGTAAAGGGATGGAATAAGATATTTCACACAAAAGGAAATGAGAAAAAAGCTGGAGTAGCAATACTTACTTCAGACAAAATAGACTTTAAAATAAAGACTACAATAAAAGACAAAGAAAGACACTACATAATAATAAAAGGATCGATTCAACAAGAGAACAACCCTAGTAAACATTTATGCACCCTACATAGGAGCTCCTAAATACGTAAAACAGATTCTGACAGACATAAAGACAGAGATCAACAGTTACACTATCATAGTAGGGGACTTCAACACCCCATTGTCACCAAAGGACAGATCCTCCAGACAGAAAATCAACACGGAAATAGTGGCCTTAAATGACACTTTAGACCAGCTGGATTTAATTGATATTTTTAGAGCATTTCATCCCAAAGCAACAGAATATACATTCTTCTCAACAGCACATGGAACATTTTCCAAGATAGACCACATGTTAGGACACAAAACAAGTCTCAATAAATTTAAGAAGACTGAAATCATATCAAGCATCTTCTCTGACCACAATGCTATGAAACTAGAAATCAATTTTAAGAAGAAACCCGGAAAGCACACAAATACATCAAGGCTGAATAACATGCTACTAAATAGGGAGTGGGTCAAAAATGAGATCAAGGAAGAAATCAAAAGCTATCTCAAGACAAACGAAAATGAAAACACAACAACCCAAAAATCTATGGGATGCAGCAAAAGCAGTCCTAAGAGGAAAATTCATAGCAATGCAGGCTTATCTAAAGAAACAAGAATAATCTTACATCAACAGACTACCTTTACACCTAAGGGAACTGGAGAAAGAACAGCAAAACAAGCCCAAAAGGAGTACAAGGAAAAAAATAATACAGACCAGAAAAGAAATAAATGAAATAGAGACCAAAAAAAATTACAAAATATCAATGAAACCAAGAGCTGGAAAAGATAAACAAAATTGACAAACCCTTAGCCAGACTCACTAAGAAAAAGAGAGAGATGACCCAAATTAATAAAATCAGAAATGGAAGAAAGTCACAACAGATATCATAGAAATACAGAAAATTGTAAGAAAATACTATGAGCAACTATAGGCCAACAAATTCAACAATCTGGAAAAATGGATAAATTTCTAGAAGCATACAATCTTCTTGGGTGAACCAAGATGAAACAGAAACTCTGAACAGACTGATTACTACCAAAGAAATTGAATCAGTAATCAACAAGCTTCCAACAAATAAAAGTCCTGGACCAGATGGCTTCACAG
>NW_017731692.1:1344096-1400155 GCF_001890085.2 Hipposideros armiger
GTGAAGTCAATGGAATTGTAATAGATATGTATGATATGGGGGGGGAGTGGGGCGGCAGATTGGGGGAGGGGGGTTGTCACTTTGAGGGGTAAAAAGTATAACTATTGCACTGTGTTGTACAGAAGAAACAAATTTTTTAAAATGTTTATTCCACAGTAAAAAAATAAAAAATAAAAAACTTTAAAAAAAAAAGCAAACTCCCCTTTGTCTTGAGGGAACACAATTTAGGTTGCTACCTGAATCTGTCTGCCTGGCTGCAAATATATGCTTTTGCTCAAATAAATGCTTTTTATTCTTTATTACAGTCTAAAATTAATTTTGGTTTAGATATGTATATACCAAATTTTGTTTATCCATTCAACAGTTGATGAATACTTGAGTTGTTTCCACTTTTTGGCTATTATGAATAATGCTGCTATGTATAAGCTTTTGTGTGAACATATTTTTTTCATTTCTCTTGGCTACCACTTATTTTTAGCAGGCTCTCTCCTCTTTGTCTCTTCTCCTCTGGCCCTAAGTCCAGGATCAAAAAGTACTTAGGAAAAGGGAATTTACATACACCATGGATAGAATGAAAATAAGTAGTTTTCCTGGAGGACAGTTCACCAATATCTATCAAACTTTTCAATAAATGTACTCTTTGACCTGGGATCTCCATTGCAAGTTTCTACAAATAATTCCTTTACAAGTTTGTAGATGGCGACAAAGATGTTCTCTGCAGCATAGTGTGTAATAAATAGAAAAGGATTAAGAAAGCAAACTTAACTACTGTTCAATAAGAATCATGTAGAAGAAGTACAGCAACAACTATCCCGTTGATTAAAAAAATAAGGTACAACTATGTAGTTGTATGAAAAGCTATCCCACATATTAATTAAAGAAGCATGTTACAGAAAATGAATATATTAAATGAGTCCACTTGCACACAAAAGGATATATCTGTGTACACATGTATGTCCATATAAAATATCTAGAAAGATACTATTTTAAAAATGAGTAATAAAAGCTTGAGGGAAGAGGAATATATAATATTATTGCATATTATACCTTCTTGTACTACTTGTTACTATAAGAATGCTTTTAGAATCTAAAATGTATATTTTAAAACAATACAAATTCTCATGACACTCTACTGTAAATATGTTATGGGAGGGTATGAGAAGATAAGTGTCAAAAAGAGGAGATACACACCAAAAAGGAGCTGGGGAGGATGAAAACCACCACCTCGGGCTTCCTAACTGATGTGGGGCAACCCTGATTCTGACTTCTTGGGAATCTTATTCCTGCCTGCATTCCCAGCCAGGCAATATGACACTACGGGAGAAGGACAGACATCAGACAAGCCTGATGCCTGAGATGCCAATCCCCGAGCATTTCCAACAACCCTACAAGTCTAGGCTCTAAATAGTACCTCTCAGAGAAAACGTTCTGAAAATCAGGCCCCCGAATCCAAACCTATCTACGTATTCGTGCGTCCTCTGCTGTGTTTCGTGGTTCTCTGGTATGTCGTGCATCTTACCCTTGCCTCCATAAATTCTCTTAAGGGTCTGTACCTAACCGAAATTATGCAGAGCCCACGGGGCCTAGAAGGATGGTGTCAAGAATGTGTTGGCACACAATAAAATATCTGTTGATGATGATTGAACTGTACCCATTTTATGTAATTATTGACTGGTAAAAACTCAACAAAATGATAGGTGAGTGATAAATGTGAGTGCTAAATGCTAATTTAACACAGACTTGGTCATGGTTCTGGTTTTTTTTATCTGTTTGGTTTTCTTTCCCCATTTTTCTCAATGCAAAAGCCAGCCAAGATCATCTAGAACCAATGACACAAATACACAAGTACATGTGTTTCAGAGCAGATCAAATTCCCAGTAAATCCTAACCCGTTCTTTAAGATCCAGTTCAAAGACCCGCCTCCTCCAGAGCTTCCCTTTCTCTTTCTCCCTCTGCAGCCCAGCAGCTGGTCCCTTCCAGCTTATTGCTTCCACTGCACTCTCATTGTATGTAGTAATTATTGTTTAAGTATTGGACACTTTCCTTAGCGTGTGAATGTTTCTGTCTTAATCACTGCTGCGTCCACATCAGCTTGTATAATTTGTTACGCACTGAAGGGGCTAGGGAAAGGTTGCTTAAACATGTGAGTGGCTGAGTGAAGCTTAATTCTCACTCTCAGTACCAAATAACCAGAGGCGGTGAAGACTCCAGCCCCTGATGGCACCTCTCCCAGTCCCCTAAATATCAAATACCTCCTTCCAAAGAAATCTGAAGTCTACCTATAACGACCAGATAACATATTTTAAAACTTCCCATTCTCACATGTGAACAGGCAAGGGCAACTCTACGGCAGAAAACAAAGAATGATGATTCAAATAATTAAACACAGAGTAAACAGCAGTACTTGGGGGAGATGATTCAGGCTCTCTGGTCCTGCCCCTAATAGCTGGAAGATCTTGCAGAGGTCACTAAATTCCTTAGGGCCCACAGGCTCCTCATCTATAAAACACAGGGTAAAATAGTCACTTAGGTTCCCTGTCAGTTGTAACTCCAGGAATCCATGGAAAGGAAAAGAAACAAAGAATCCATTCATTTTTTTTCTTTCTTTCATTTACTCAAATATTACTGGGTGCTAGCACTACAGGACGATGTGTTCACCAAACAAACCCATTTTGGGTTCCTCCTGAGACATACATTTCCCAGGCTCATTGAAGGTAGGCATGCCTATGGAATTGAGCTCTGGCCAGTGGGATATGAGCAGAGGTCATTTGCACCATCTGCAGCCTGGCCCATAACACCACCTGTGCAGTCCACGTGCTCACGCTCCTCCCTCACCTGTCAGCCAGAGACAGGTGATCCACTGACAAGTGCCAAGGCCTTAGCCAACGACAGGGCCGTTGGATGAAAGAAACCTGGGCCACTGAGGTCTGCATGGAGCGGAGCCCTCTCTACCTCCAGCAGAAAATAACCTAAGTTAAATCATTGGGATTTGGGGGTTCTTTGTTATAACAGGCAGCTTACTCTGACTTTATACACATTATGTCCTTTAATCTTCCCAACAAACTGAGTGGTAGATATTACTACAGAGGGTGCCAAAAAAAATTTATACACATTCTAAGAAAGGAAAAAACTGTATTAAAATTGTAATGCAATGAATGACGCCAGCATTCATTTGATTAACACCACCTTTTGAGCAAACGTCATACAACACATTGCTACCATAATTCAACTCAACCTCGAAAAGTAATACGTAGATAACATCTCTTAAAATATGTGTACATTTTTTTGGCACCCCTGGTATTTATATTTTACTGATGAGGAAATTAAGTCTCAAAGAAGGGAAGTTGCCCAAGTCACACATCTTCAAAGTGGCACACGCAAGATTTGAACCTATGAATATTTAACTCCAAAGTTCACCTTCTTTATTCTGTACCACACGATCGCTACCAAAGCCCTCTACACCTTCCCCTTGCTCCTGGAGACCTTCATTTATTGCTCACAGTTCCTGCAGGTGCAGCTCCTGCTAAACTTACTGCCAGGAAGCAGTGCAAGGTACAACCTGTAGGCCTGTTTAGAAACCACAGACAAAGGCAGGCCACAATCCAGCTTTGTTGCAATCAACTATGGTCTGGGATCCAACTCAATCACCCTGTGAACAGTAGAAAATTCAAGCTACCACTCAGACTAGATAATCAGAAATACCAATAACATGCTCTAGGAAATAATCAGGAGATGACTTTACCATTTTAATTTTCCCTTAAGAGTCAGTCTGAAATCATTAAGCGTGACATTTAAATGCTAATGGAAAAAGCAGTGTTCCCAAGTCTCTAGACAAGTATTTGCATGTTAATTAATTCTGAGGATAAGACCAGCTTGCAATATGAAGTGTCAAAAGGAGACAGCATTCCTTTGCAGAAGAATATAAATGGCTGTGGCAGAGACATAATTAAATTACCTGGTTTTAAAAGTTAAAAACAAAACACTATCCTTTGCCATGCAAATTCATATTGGTTCTCTGTGAAGAATGCATTTTAATGAAAGTACCAAAATATGGATTTTCAACATCAATGCCCTTTTAATGCAGTGCCCTCATCACAGATCAAAACAGCTTTTACCAGAATGATGGTTAATGAGCTCACAAAGGCTGTCAATTTTGGAGACAGAAGCCCAGTGCCCTAGAAGCCAATATACCACAAACACACACCAAACACACACACAAAGAACATCAGCTTGAATTTTTTATCAACAAACCATTTCTTTTTAAAGGAGTCATGCAAGTTAGTACAAACCCACAAACCACAGACTCAGATGTTAGGCTGAATAGTTTATAAATTAGGTTACCTTAAAAGATGATGATGTTAATAAAGTATACATTCAATTGGCTATCCTTATACCATACTTATTAGCATTGTAATTTGTCTTGTGTAGCTTCTACTATTTGCAATACTTTTTTCATATATGATCTCATCTTAGCCCTATGAGATATAGGATGGAAATGTGCCCAGTGGACAGGTGAGGAAACTAAAGCTCAGAGAGAGTAGGTGGATTAACCAAGACCACAGAGGTAAAGAGTGCTGGGGACAGGTCTAGAACCCAGGCTTCTGGCTCTAATTTCAATGATCTTCCCATTCTATTATATTATCTTTCTTCTATTTTATCTAAATAGTTGCTGATAGTCCCTGCTACCAAGCACATTATTGCCATACTATTATTAAGCATGTGGTTGACATGAATTTTTGGCAAATAACCACAATTTGAATAGGCTAATCAGGGTTTTCTTTTTGTGCTCTTCTGCAAAGGCCTACTCCAGTAACGAAAGCACACTGGTTAATTCATTTATTGTACAGAGTTATGTTTTATAATATATGTGACAAAGGATTTTTATTTGTAATCAATTAATAAGAAAAAGATAAAAACACTGATAGAAAATAAGCACAAGTCATGAACTGGCTATTCCAAAAGAACTGATAAGTGGTCAAATGAAACCTTGCTCAATTTCATTAGTAATAAAAATGTAAATTGAAATAACAATGAGTTATTATTTTTCCCATCAAATTGAAAAATACTAAAAATATATCACTAATTCTCTAGGCTGGCAAAAGTGGAATCTATTATAACTGTGAGAGAGGGTTTAAAATGATACAATTCTTAGGGAAAGACAAAAGTACATGCTATATGACTCAAGAATTCCAGTTTCGGGAGTTAATTCTAAGGAGAAAGAAAGGTACTAGAAAATGTATATATGTAAATGTTCATGATCATATTGTTCATAACAAGAAAAAAAACAATCTAAGTTTACAACATATGTTATTTGATTAAATAAATTTGGATATGTTACCCACAAAATTGAAAAGAATTATTTTAAAGCTAAATAACTAAAATATAAAACACTGAACAAATTGAAGAGGCCTCAAAAGGGAAGATATTCTATGCACATGAACTGAAAGGCTCAATATTGCAAAGATGTTAATTGTATAGATTTGATTGTCAAAGCAACTGATCTATAGACCCAAAGCAATCTTGATCAAAATCCCTGCAAGTCTGAGTGTCTCTGTGTATATTTGTGGAAGCTGATAAACTGGTTCTAAGCTTCATTTGGAACTGCAAAGGACCAAAGAATATCATCAGGAATTGGTACGAAGAAGACTTAGTCTTCCATTTATTAATCTACAGTGATCAAAGCATATATTAACACGAGCAAAATATACCAATGGAAGAGAAGAGAGTCTAGAACTAAACCTGTGCATGTATGGATGCTTGATTTATAAAAAAGGTGGCACTGCTGACTATGGGGAACAAAAGGTCTTTTTGAAAAATGCTGCTAGATCAACTGGAATAAAATGAAACTTAGCCCTAACTCTTTACCAGACACATAAATTGATTCATTGTGAACTGTAGATCTAACTGTGAAAGGTAAAATAATAAAGTTGATAGAAGATAACACAGGAGGATATCTTCATTACCTTCGGTTGTGAGTAAACAAAGATTTCTTAAATAGGACTCAAAAAGCACTAACAATAAAGGGAAAATGGTCAAATTGAATTACATTAAAATTAGGAACTTACATTAACCTTTCTTAAAAGAGTAACAAAAGCAAGCCACGGAGTGGGAGAAGATATTTTTAACACAAAAAAACTAAAAGGAACTTACATCTAGATTACATGAAGTATAATACAAATAAAGAAGAAAAAGTCTGACGATTCTATAGAAAAATGGGCAAGAAACTTAACCAATTATTTCAAACTCCCACTAAAGATACCCTGATGGCCAGTAAGTATATGAAAAGGTGTTCAGCCTCATTAGTTACCCAGAAAATGAAAATGAAAGATCACAAGATACTACCGCACACCAATCATACTGGATAAAATCAATAAAACTGACAATACAAAGCATTGTCAAAGATGTGGAGCAACAGAAACTCACGTACATTGGATGATGGGGTGTAAATCGGTGCAACCACTTTAGCAGTACCCCCTAAAGTTGAAGACAAATATATCCTATGATCCACCAATTCCATCCCTATACATATAGACTTACAAACATAAAATTAAAACCTGCTTATGGATACCTAAAGCCATTTACAAGAATGTTCCCAGCGACATTTTCATAAAAGCCCCAAACTGGAAACAACCCCAATGGCTATTAACAACAGAGTAAGTAAATATGTTGGCCTGTTGTTTCAATGAAAAAATATTCAGCAGTGACAATGAATCAACAAACAATATATGTTAAAAACATGGATGAATCACAAACAAGGGTTGAGTAAAAAAGTCAAAAACAGGGCCGGCCAAGTGGCACGTTGATTAAGAGTTGACTTGGGATGCTAGTTCTGAGCAGCAGGGGCCCAGTTCGGATCCCATATGAGGGCCAGTGACCCTGCGCCCTCTACAGTTAAGATGGTGAACAACAGCTCAACCTGGAGCTGGGCTACTGTGAGTCACCGGCGACAGCATAGGCTGAAGCCCCTGCTGCAGTGGGCTGCCACGAGTTACTGTGAGTAGCTGGCAGCCAGCATGAGTGGCCAGCAACTGGCGTGAGCTGCTGTGAGCCACGATGAGTGGCCATCCAATGGTGGGCAAGGGACTGCCTCATCTGGGAAGAGCGCAATGATCACAATACCAACATGGGCGAGTGAAGCGATGTCCTCCACAACTAGACTGAAGAACAAAAGGACAGCAACTTGTCTGTTCCCCTTCCCCGATTCCCCAACGCTGTTCCCCTCCCCAAGCTCCCCAATAAAATCTTAAAAAAAAAGTCAAAAACAAAAAATTATGTACATTTGTACATTTCTTTTACATAAAGTTTAAAAACAAGTAAAAACAGCAGTTATCTCTGATAGGGAAAGAGAGGCCATGGGGCTTCGGAGGTAGTGAAAATGCTGTTTCTTGACTTGGGCGTGGGTTACATGGATGTGTTTGCTGTGTTATCGTTCACTTAGCTATAACTTAGGACTTGTGCATTTTTCTGAACATATGTTATATTGCCATAAAATATGTTAATCTGTATTTACTGGCTTGGAAATATGTCCATGATGTATTAAGTAAAAAAAAAAAATGTAGCTTAGTAAATCATATAATTCTTATATAATTCTCCTTTTCAGACATATAGAAGCATCCTTATCTAATGCATCTAGAAGCTAATTGCTTAATTTCAAAGGCTAGTGAGAATAAAGATTCATAACATCTGCTCTCTAAAACATTTAATTTTTATTTAACAATAAGGACTGAATATTTGCTTATTAAAATTCCACATCATCTTTCCTGCATAAATCATATCTATAATCCATCTTCTTTATTTTCAGTTTTAGTTCTGATAACATAGAACAAAAATTGAAATACACCTGTGAAGCAGTATGAATGTGGAATCCTTCATGACTTCTAACATTTCTTTTCAAATCTTTTACCGTTATTCCACCTGCTCTAAATTCTGAAGCAATTGTTTTAGAGATTTGTCTTGATCACATTTTACTAAAGCATCCAACTTAATTTTAGTGGAGGAAACAGCTCTATTTTTGTACTCGTATTTCATTGGTTTATGTAATATTTAATTAGATTACATAATTGCAATAATACGTTCAACTGGCATAAACAGGACTAAGAAAAAATACAAATGGCTCTTAGTAACCACATAATTTTGCATATACTAAAGAGAAATTTGTTAGCAGGACGCATTTAGCCTTAAGAGCATTTCTAATGTATATACTTAATTCTTCTCATAATATGGAATGATATACTCCAAGATGTTAATACAGATGTATCTTAATTTGAGGGGTTTCTGGTAATCTTTAATTAAATTGGCTTGTGTGTATTTCTTCAGAAGACTTGTATTCACATATTTTTTTCATGGCGTAAGTAGCTTGTTATAAGATTCCTTTATGACATGCTCCTAAAGAATGGTGGAAGCTGGGTGAAGTAAAGGACACGAATCCTTCCCTCCTCTAGGACAGTATGAAATGTGATTAAAGTTTTTAAATCAAACAGATCATGGCTGAATCTCCAGCTCTGTCATTTGCTAGTTGTACATCCTTAGAGCTGTCTCCTCTCTTTTCAATAAAATGGGGATAATACTATCTACCCTAAACAGCTGCTATGAGAATTAATGGAATAATGTAGGATGAAAAGCCTAAGCATAGTGCCTCACACAGAGGAACCTTCAATAAATCTTAACTTAAAAAAATGAAAAAGAGAGAGGGACCAAAAAGGCAACATAAAAGTCTCCTAAACTTCCCTCCTCCCATGGACTCACTGAATGTACAGCTACATACTGAGCAATTCCTTCTGAAAACCCCAGAAACTAGCTGAGTGACTCCTACACATGGGGCGAATGAGAAAATCCCCACATTGAAGTGGATAGGAAAGGCTGACACACTCTCACCATAAACCACATGGCCAGCACTGTATCATCCAACCAGGAAAGAACCTCTAACCCCCAGCTTCTTTCTCTCTGAGAAACAAAGAGTTTGGACTGCATATCCAGTGCCCAACTTTTAAGACTCCCACTCAAGGGACAGGCCCCCAAACACCTAGCTCTGAAAGCCAATGGGGCTTGTGTCCATGAGACCCATAAAACTATAGCAAACAAAGAATCAGTTCTTAACGGGCACATGAGCACTTGCCAAGGCTGCCCCTCACGAGCTCAGTGCATTGGGAGCAGGCAAAAACTCCCATTTCCCAGTCTTTACCTAGAAGGGGTCTGAGAGCATAGTTTACAAGCTGCTGCCTGAGGGTCCAATTTCTAATTTAGCAAACATCTAAGGACTGGCTGCAATCCATCCCGGAGCCTGGGGGAGCTGGCAGGCACTTCCCCCACCTTATCCCTCTGGCCTGCTCCAACAATAAAACCAGGTCACCAGCATCACTCTGGAAGGAGCTTGTACACATCTGGCACCCCAGCTTTTGTAGCTGCCACCTGAGAGGTGGGCCCCCAGCTTGCCTAGCTCTGATAACCAACAGGGCTTGCATTCATGAGCCTCACAGGACTGTAACAAATGAAAAAACAGTCTTAACGGGCATACATGAGTACTCACTGCAGCTCTGCTCCCAGAGCTCAGTGCAGAGGAAGGGGGCAAGAATGCCCATCTCCTAGTTTCCACAGCAAGGGATTTAAATGCATATTCTATAAACTGCTGCCTGAGGATTTGGCTTCTAATTAGCATACATATAGGGGCTGACTGCCATCTTCCCCAGAGCCCAAAAGAGCGAGTGGGAACTTCCTCCTCCTTTTCCCTCTGGCTCGCTCCAACAATAAAACCAAGTCACTAGTATCCCCTGGAAGAAACTTCTCCTCACACCTAGTGCCCCAACTTTTACAGCTGACTCAAGAGACAACCTCCAGATCACACAGCTTTGATAGCCAACGGGGCTTGCATTCACAAGTCCCACAGGACTATAGCAAACAAAGAAGTGGGCTTTAAATAAGTGCAGGAGCCCATGGCTACACACTTCACTCAGCACAGAAGGAGGAGGCAAAAGTGCCTATCTCCTAGTTTCTTCCTGGAAGGGACTTAACTACACACTTTCATAGCTACTGCCTGAGGGTTCAGCTTCTAATCAGCCTTCATCTAGGTGCTGATTGAAATCCTCCCTTTGGGGTACCAACAGGTCTTAACACACACTCAACTACTAGGAGTCACTAAGAACAAAGATGGCAGCTTGGACAATCACAAAAGTCTGAGAGACAATAGGAGATTATGCTAGGTTGATTGACAACATTCATCTCTTACAAAAAAACCAGTCTGCCAAAAAAAAAAAAAAAACAGGAGAGATGGCTGTTTTAGGTCACAGAAACCAACACAGAGAATCAAGGATAATGAAGAAACAAGGGAATAGATTCCAAATAAAAGAATAAGATAAATCTCCATAAACCAATCTGAATGAAATGGAAATAAGTGATTTACCTGCTGGTTCAAAATATGGTCCTAAAAATGCTGAGGTCAGGAGAGCAATGCATGAACAAAGTGAGAATTTCAACACAGAGATAGAAAATATAACTAAGAACCAAACAGAAATCATGGAGCTAAAGAATGTAATTACACTGAAAAGGTCAGTAGTGGAAGTTAATAACAGAGTATAACAAACGAAAGAAAGGGTCGGCAAACTTTTTTTTTTCTTAAGCTGAGCCATCCTGCCACCTGTTGGCAGCTCAGGGCTGCTCAGCTCGGGCCGGGAATCAAACTGCTGTTGCTCAGAGGTCAAACTCCTGAGTGAGCTCTTAATCAACTGAGCCACTGCGCCAGCCCACAACAAACTTTTTCAAGTGCATTTTTCAAGCTGAAATAAAAGGGTGCTGGGCCGGTCGAGTGGCACGTTGGTTAAGAGTTGGCTTGGGATGCCAGCTCTGAGCAGCAGGGACCCAGTTCAGATCCCACTTTAGGGCCAGTGACGCTGCGCCCTCTACAGCTAAGATGGTGAACAACAGCTCGACCTGGAGTTGGGCTGCCGTGAGTTGCCACGACGGCAGCATAAGCTGCAGTGGGCTCCGGGTAAGCTACCATGCGCAGCCGGCAGCCGGTGTGAGCTCCCAAGAACCGCCGTGAGTAGCCGACCAGTGCCAGCAACCAATCTGCCTCACCCAGGAAAAGTGCAATGATAATACCAAAATGGGCCAGTGAAGCAACGTCCTTCACAACTAGACTGAAGAACAAAAGGACAGTAGCTTGCCTGTTCCCCTTCCCAGATTACCCAATGCTGTTCCCCTCCCCCAATTCCCCAATAAAATCTTAAAGAAAAAAAAAAAGGATGCTAATTACTAACAGGAAAACATATGAAAATATAAAATTCACTGATAAAGGTAAATATATAGTTAAATTCAGAATACTCTAATGTTGCAATGGTGGATAAGTCACTTATAACTCTAGTATAAAGGTTAAAAGAAGTATAAAGGTAACTATAACTACAAAAATTTGTTAATAGATATACAATATACAAATATGTAAAGTGTGACAACAAAAATACAAAATATGGGGGCAGAGGGAATGTAAAAATGTAGAGCTTTTGGATGCATTTGAAGTTATCACCTTAAAATTGATTGTTATAAGATGTTTTAAAAGGTGTGATCAAACAACATTGTGAATATTTAAATTAAAAAATTATTTTACAGTAAAAGACACTGCTACTAATCCCCCTCAAAATACTCCCCCTTGCTTCAAACACATTCATCCCATCGTTCTTGCCATTTTCTGAAGCAGTTCTAGATGTTCTCTTTCATGAGTGTCTTTAGTTGCACTGTTATGGCTGCCTTGATGTCCTGAATTGATTGAAAACGTTTACCTTTCATGGTCATTGTGACTTTAGGGAGGAGCCAGAAGTCGCATGGTGCCAGATTTGGTGAATAAGGTGGATGAGGACACACCATAATGTTTTTCTTTGACAGAAATTGCCATACCAGAAGCGAAGTGTGGTACGGAGCCTTTCCATTGTGATCAAAACATACAGTGAATGCTGCCAGGTGCCATCCAATGGAAAGACAGGGATCTTCAATATGGGAAGCAGCACATTGATTCTTAGTAACAGTGTGTGACAAATTTCAACTTGTTCAGCGCAGTCAGTCAGGTGTGAGCTATGGCTGAGAGGTGTATTTTAAAGTGTGCTGTAAATCATGGATCACGAACAATGCATTAACATGAAACTGCGAACAGTTTCATCCTTCATCATAACAATGATCTGTGTCAGTTATACATTGCTTCTGGTACAGCAATTTCTGTCAAATAAAAACATTATGGTGTGTCCTCATCCCCCTTATTCACTGGATCTGGCACCGTGTGACTTCTGGCTCTTCCCAAAGTCAAAATGACCATGAAAGGTAAACATTTGAATTGATTCAGGACATCCAGGTAGCCACAACAGCACAACTAAAGACATTCACAAAAAAGAATGTCTAGAACTGCTTCACAAAGTGGCCAGAACAACGGGATAAGTGTGCTCGAAGTGAAAGGGAGAATTTTGAGGAAAATTAATGGCAATGTGTCTTTTAATATAATAGGGTTTTTTTAAATTTAAACATTCACCATATATTTTATTTTTAATTGGGGAATTGGGAAAGGAGAACAGTGTTGGGGAATTGGGGAGGGCGACCAGCCCAGTTATTGTTCTTCAGTCTTACTTGTGGAGGGCGCCATTCGCCATCTGGCTGCCCATCGGCAGCTTGTGTCCTCTAAGCTCAAGGTGCTGTGTTACAATCTTAGTTGCGGGTGGGCATAGCCACCACCCCATGCAGGAGTCGAACTCACAGACTTGTTTGTTAAGAGTGCATGCTCTATCCACTGAGCCAGCCGCGTGGCAGCTCAGCTCAAGGTGCCGAGTTCAGTCTTAGTTGTGGGCGGGCGTAGCCCACCATTAAACAGGCAGTTTTGTTGTTAGGAGCATGCACTCTCACCAGCTAAACAGGCAGTTTTGTTGTTAGGAGCATGCACTCTCACCAGCTGAGCCAACCTGCCACCAGTTGGCAGCTCAGTGGCAGCTCAGCTCAGGCGCAGCTCACTGGCCATGTGGGAATTGAACCGGCGGCCCTGTTGGTCATAGCTCATGCTCTTAAGCTAACTCTTAACCAACTGAGCCACTCAGCCGGCCCCTCACCATATTTTTTTATCACTTCATATGTAAGTCTCATGGTAACCACTAAGCAAATACAGAAAAAATAAAGAGAAAGGAATCTAAACATGCCACTACAAAAAAATCATCAAATCACAAAGGAAGAAAGTAAATATAAAATGGCCAGAAAATAATTTTTAAAATGGCAATAGTAAGTCCATATATATCAACAATTACTTTAAATATAAATGGACTAAATTACTCAAACAAAAGACACAGAGTGACCAAATGGATTAAAAAGAAAAAATGACTCAACCATGTACTACCTATAAGAGACTCACTGTAGCTTTAAGAATGCACGTAGACAAGTGAAAGGACAGGAAAAGATATATTCCATGTAAATGTAAGCCAAAAGAAAGAAGGAGTAGCTATAATTATATTAGACAAAATAGACTTTAAGACAAAAATTATAAGCGACAAAGTAGCTATAATTATATTAGACAAAACAGACTTTAAGACAAAAATTATGAGACAAAAAAAGTCACCATATAATGATAAAGAGGTCAATTCATCGAGTGGATATAACAATTGTGAATATTTACACACCCAACATCGAAGCACCCAAATATATAAAGCAAATATTATCTGAAGTGAGAAATGGAAGCAATACAATAATAGTACGAGACTTCATACCCCACTTTCAACAATGGGTAGATCATCCAGACAAAATATCAATAAGAAAATACTGGACTTAAACTACACGTTAGACTAGAAGGACCTAACAGACATAAAAGAACATTCTGTCCAACAGAACACAATACGCATTCTTCTCAAAAGATATATATGATCTATCTCCAGGATAGATCATATGTTAAGCTACAAAACAAGTCTTAATAAATTTAAGAAGACTGAAATTATATCAGTCATTTTTTCTGATCACAATGATATTGAAATTAGAAATCAGTTACAAGAAGAAAATGAAAATTCACAAATATGTGGAGATTAAGCAACATGTTCCTGAACAACCAATGGATCAAAGAAGAAATCAAATGCAAAATCAAAAAATAACAAAGATCAGAACAGAATTAAATAGAGACTAAAGAGATAACCTAAAAAAACAAAGACAAAAAAACAATGAAACTAAGAGCTGTTTTTGAAAAGATAAACAAAATTAACAAACCTTTAGCTAGATTACCAAGTAAAAAGAGAAGACTCAAATGTATAAGGTCAAAAATGAAAGAGAAGACATTACAACTGATAGCATAAAAACACTAAGGATCATAAGAAATGACTATGACAATTAGACGCCAACAAATTAGGTTACCTAGAAGAATGGATAAATTCCTAGGAACATGCAACCTACTAAGACTGAATCATGAAGAAATAGAAAAACTAAAGAGACAAATTACTATACTATAATAAGGAGACTGAATCAATAATCAAAAGTTTGCCAGCAAAGAAAAGTCCAGGACTAGATGGTTTCACCGGTGAATTCTACCTAACACTTAAAGAAGAATTAATGCCAATGCCTTTCAAACTCTTCCAAAATATAGAAGAGGAGGAAGCAACCATTACCTTGATACCAAAGCCATACAAGGACACTGCAAGAAAAGACAACTATAGGTCAATACCCCTGATGAACATAGATGTAAGAAAACCCACCAAAATATTAGCAAACTGAATTCAACAGTACATTAAATGGACCACAAATCTGATCAAGTGGGATTTATTCCTGGGATGCAGTATGATTCAATAGATGTAAATCAATAAATGTGATATACCACATTAATAAAATGAAGGGTAAAAATCATATGAGCATCTGAATAGATGCGAATAAGCATTTGACAAAATTCAACACCCTTTCATGATAAAAAAAACTCTCAACAAACTGGGTATAGAACAAATGTATCTCAACATAATAAAGGCTATGAAGACACGTCGACAACTAACACCATACTCAATGGTGAAAAGCTGAAAGCATTTCCCCTAAGATCAGAAACATGCAAGGATGCCACTTTCACCACTTTTATTCAACAGAGTACTGGAAGTCCTAGCTAGAGCAATTGGGAAATAAAAGAAATAAAAAGCATCCAAATCAGAAAAGAACAAATAAAATTGTCTCTGTTTATAGGTGACATACTATATATACAAAACCTGAAAACACAAAACAAACCAACAAAAAACCTGATAGAATAAATGATAACATAGCAGGAAAAAATCAATATACAAAAATCAGTTGCATTTCTATATACTAACAACTATCAGAAAGAGAAATTTAGAAAACAATCCCATTTAAAATAGCATCAAAAAAAATAAAATACATAGGAATAAATTTAACCAAGTAAGTGAAAGATCTATACACTGAAAACTGTAAGACTTTGATGAAAGAAACTGAAGAAGACACAAATAAATGTAAAGATATTATGTATTAATGGATTGGAAGAACATTGTTGAAATGTCCATACCACCCAAAGTGATCTACAGATTCAATACAATCCATATCAAAATTCCAATGGCATTTTTCATAGAAATAGAAAATACAATCCTAAAATTTGTATGGAATCACAAAAGACCCTGAATAGCCAAAGCAATCTTAAGAATGAAAAACAAACCTGGGGGCATCATACTTCCTGATTTCAAACTATATTACAAAACTATAGTAATCAAAACAGTATGATATTTTGATCATATCATAGTTTTGATATGACACTTAAGTCAATGGAACAGAACAGAGAGCCCAGAAATAAACCCATACATATATGGCCAATTAATTTTTGACAAAAGAGCCAAAAACATACAATGCAGAAAGGATAGTTTCTTCAATAAATAATGCTAGGAAATCTGGTCAGGCCCACACCAAAGAATGAAACTGGATCCCCCTATTGTACAGCATGTACAAAATTCAACTCAAAATGAATTAAACACTTGAACATAAGACATGATATTCCTAGAAGAAATGTAGTGGGTAAGCTCCTTGACATTGGTCTTGGCAACAAGTTTTTTGCATTTGACACCAAAAGCAAAGGCAATAAAAGCAAAAATAAACAGTGCAACTACATCATACTAAAAAGTTTCTGCACAGAAAAGGAAACTATCAACAAAATGAAAAGGGAACCTACTGCATGGGAGAAAATATTTGCAAACCATATATCCAATAAAGAGTTAATATCCAAAATATATGAGGAACTCATATAATTCAATAATAAAACAAACCAAATACCCCAATTAAAAAATGGGCAAATGACCTCAAATGACATTTTTCCAAAGAAGACATATAAATGGCCAACAGGTACATGAAAAGATGCTCAACATCACTAATCATCAGCAAAATGCAAATCAAAACCATAGTGAAATACCACCTTACACCTGTTCAGGTGTCTATTACCAAAAGACAAGAGATAATAAATGCTGGTGAGGATGTAGATAAACGGGAACATTTTTACTCTGTTGGTGGGAATATAAACTGGTACAGCCACTATAGAAAACAGTAGGGCGGTTCCTCAAGAAATTAAAAATAAAATACCATATGAGCCAGTAATCCCACTTTTGGATATAAAGCTGAAGGAAATGAAACCACTGTCTTTAAGAAGCATCTGCACCCCCATGTTCACTGCAGCACTATTCACAATAGTAAAGATATGGAAACAACCTACGCATCTGTTGATGGATGAATGGATAAATAAATTGTGATATATATTTATAGTTTATATTTTATTATAAGCCTTACAAAATAAATCTCATCATGTGCAACATGGATGAATCTGAAGGGCATTATGTTAAATGAAATAAGTCAGTCAGGGAAAAACAAATACTGCATAGTATCACTAAAAAAAATAAATAAGTCAAACTCTTTGAAACAGAGAATAGAATGGTGGTTGCCAGGGTTTGGGGGTGTGGGGGGAGGAAAGGGGAGAGGTTGGTAAAAGGGAATAACTTCCAGTTATAAAATGAATAAGGTCTTCCCAGACAAGAAAAAGCTAAAAGGAGTTCATCACCACCAAACTGGTATTACAAGAAATGTTAAAGGGACTTCTTTAAGAAGAAAAAATAAAAAATAAATTTTTTAAAAAAGAAGAAAAATAATAAAAAATATGAATAATAAAATGGCAATAACTACATACCTATCAATAATTACTTTAACTATAAATGGATTAAATGCTCCAATCAAAAGACATAGGGTGGCTGAATGGATAAGAAAACAAGACCCATATATATGCTGCCTACAAGACACTCATTTCAGATCAAAAGACACACACAGACTGAAAGTAAAGGGATGGGAAAAGTATTTCAGGCAAATAGAAATGAAAAAAAAGCCAGAGTAGCAATACTTATATCAGACAAAATAAGCTTTCAAACAAAGGCTATAACAAGAGACAAAGAAGGACCCAGTAATCTCACTTCAGGGTATTTATCTAAAGAAACACTAGCACCCCTATGTTCACTGCAGCATTATTTAGCCAAAATATGGAAGCAACCTAAGGATCCATGAATAGACAAATAGATAAAGAAGATTGGTACATATACACAATAGAATCTTACTGAGCCATAAAAAAGAATGAAATCTTGCTATTTGCGACAACATGGATGGACCTAGAGGGTATCATGCTAAGTGGAATGAATCAGTCAGAGAAAACCAAATATCAAAAGATTGAGACCTTCTGCATCCAGCCAGAGATTGGAACATAAAGATAAACCCGAAGAAACCAGTTTCTTTGTGAATGTGAGGTTACATATTTTGGAGAGCACAGGCAGTGGGCTTTCTACCTAGGACTAGACAGAATGGACATGGCCCTTGTCTCTGGCTGGGTACAAGTGAGAGGGAGCAAATCCTGGAAATGTGGCCACACCCATTCTGTGTCTGTGGCCTCTATCACAAGTCCTGGTGCACAGATTTCTAAGTTGAGCCACCTGTCTTCAGGGGGTCCTCACAGGGAAGTTTTATTCCTTTCATCAGTGAGTCTTCCTCTCCAATGTGCAAGGCACCATTCTGGTCACTAGGAAGAGAGTGATGAATAAAACAAGGCCACTGTCCTTGTAGAGCTTATATTCTAGAAGATTAGAATCTCTACCCCCAGCAAATGACAGTTGATAACATTTACACTTAAAGTATCTGTCTTCTGAGAAGGGGGAATAATAACTGAGTGAGACACAACCACCTTCACCAAGACCAGCTGCATGTTAGAAATGGTTTTAAACTTCACCAAAAGTAGAATGAGAACTACAATAGAAAGAACCATTAGGAGCTTTGCCAGTTTAGCAAAGGGACTGCAGGACAGCAGCCAGAAAAAAGTCCCAGAGCGGACAGAGGCAGTTAACCATTCAAATCAGATGATACAGCCCAATGGGCAACTCCAAAAAAAAGTGTATTATTAAAGGTGACAATTGGGAGTCTTTAGCTTTTGTTTTAATTAGAAAAAGCAGTACCTTTAATTACGTTGAGTGTTCTCGTATTACATCCTCATCATTAAAAGACTGCATCCACATTTTTGGCTAAATCATGTGTAGCAAAAGACACTGTAAAGGGGGTGGGGGAGGGGGAGTGAGGACAAGACACACAATGGCAGGGCCTATCCAGGAAGCTTGGCCCCAGAATATTAAGATGCACTAAGGAGGCTTGGGCTAAAAGAGTCTGAAGAACAACAGAGACTTAGTAACATGGCCACTTGAAGCTGTCAGAAGATGGATGACAAATGGAACGGGCAGATGTTTGCAGTTTTCCATAAGATATTTACCGACTCTGTCTCAAAAATAAAGTTTCTTGTATAATGCTATTCTTTCAAATATGAATAATTTAAAAATCTATACAAATGTTCCTCAGAAGGCAATCAATTACTTTTCAAGTAATGTCCATTTCATCACTTTCAAATGTTTTGTCAGTGGTTCTCAAACTATGCCTCCGAGAATTACTGCTTGGAGTTCCTCAGTCTGGACCAAGATATTCTGCTAAAATCATACAGAGCAGTCTTTTACTAATTCACCGAAAAGAAGTCAATAAACAAAACATTCTCAATGCAAAGCAATTTTCACCTACTTTTTTCTTAAACGTATGGCACTAATTAATGCTTTCCCTAAAGAATACCAGAGTAAGACAAGGGAATAAAGAACACATAAACTTTACTGAAAAAAAAAATGAGAAATAGCCAACCTGCTCAGTCCAACACCTTTTTTGCCTCCATTCACATGTGTGATTGGAGCTGTGCTTTTTATATTGCAAACCTCTAACATAATCCTAGGAGACCACACCAGGAACCCTCTCTACTCCATCACCCTCCCACACAGAGACTTTGCCGAGACTTTGCCACACTGGATATCACGGTAACACATGGGGAATATGGGATTAACTGGGAAAAGAAGTACTGCTCCAGGAATCAGAGGACCTGAGGGAAACTTCTTGGATCTTGGTTTCCTTGTCCCTAAGTGGAGTTAATAATATTTGTCCTGTGTGCTTCATTCACAGAGGGCTAAATGGACCATGCATTTTAAAGAGCAGTGTAAACTAGAAAGTGCTATACAAATATAAGACATTATTACTACTATTATTATTATTAACTAAAACCTTCATTAAAAGCAAAAAAAAGAAAATTAGTAATTCCCTCTTGACCTCTCTCTGAATAACTGTTCAAAAAAGCCCTTTACTCCTGAGCAGCAGGTAATTTGTGCTAAAATGTTTATCTTCAAGCATGTCAAGCTCACAATCTAATCATTGATCATTTCAAAAATATCCTTTTTTGCTCTTTAGATTGGACTCAGACTACATCTCATACTTCCAATTTATAACCACACTCAAGATTTAAAATATCCACTCATCCATATCTCAATTTCTGAATTGGGGAGATTTATTGATCCCTTAAATTCATTTCACCATGGGGATTTCTTTCCCAAATAATTCAGAATTGAATGGATGCCTTTCATTTATGAGGTACTTATCCTCTTTACCACATTTACAGGAAGTTGAATTCTATGAAGATAATTTCCTCATACCTAAAATTGCATCAAAAAAAGTATTAGGAGAGATAAAATTAACTTTTACGTACTATAATGATTTCTATTCCACTCCATGTAGACAATAATAATAGTAATAATAATAATGACTAAATACCAAAAATTATCCTACAGTTAGGAAGAAAATTGTTCGAAGGATACTACAGACTCTTTCCTAGCTGGAAGGTGAATTTCCTGAGCAACTGAGACTCTTAAACCCTCCTCCTGTGAAAAATTAAAATGAAAGAAAAATAGGGGAGATGGGGAAATAGCATGAGGAAATGTGATATTTGAAACCCTGAGATGGCTTTATTTTATTAAAATCCATCAGTAAAAGAAAATTAAGAAACATCCTCTCTATGCCCTTTGTCAGCTAAGAACACCACCATCCAGTTACACAAACCAGAAACGCCTAAGTTTCTCTTGAGTCCTCCATCTTCCTCTGCCTCAGTACCAAGCCCTGTTCTCGTCTATCTGTAATACGTCCAGAATCCTCTCAATTCCCTCCATCCTACTGCCATGATCACCACTCACTGCGGATGCTGTAATAGCATTCAAACAGCTCTCCTGCTCCAGTCTTGTCACTTCCAAGCCACTGTTCACAGAGCACCAGAATGATCTTTCTTAAGCCAAAATCCTGACCAAAATGTCTGACCCCCTGATTAAAATGACTCGCCAAGAAAAAAAAAATTCTATATCTGTAACACGGTTTACAAGATCCTTTAAAATCTGGGCCATGCAAATGGCTCCAGTGTCATCTCTCAACACCGGCTGGTCCCTCACACTCCTCCACCCGTCAGCTGTACAGAACTTAAAATTTTCTAACAGCTCAGACTTTCTCTCTGCTTCTGGGCTGTAGGAATGCCAGGGAAACCTAAAGAAATAAGGTTTATTTCTTTCATTTAACAGGAAGGCCACAGTAAGCAGCAGAAGACATGGGTGAAAATCTTGATGGCTTCTGAGCAGGTAAATCTGCTATTCTTCCTATGAAAGCCACAGACTCGGCAATCATTCTAGGCAAGAAGAAAGTAGGAAGAGAAACTAGAAAATGGGGTGGGACTAAGAAAAGTTATAACAACAGCCAAGAGTGTGTTTACTTTGGACTAAACACTGTTTTAAGTGCTTTATACTCACTCAATTCATGTAAAGCTTTGAGGCAGACGTTCTGTTCTGTTTCTCATTTTGTGGGTCTAACTCATCCAAGGTGCCGTGACGAGGAAGTCGAAGATCTAGGATTCAAACCCAGAGTCCATGTT
This sequence comes from Hipposideros armiger, assembly GCF_001890085.2. Taxonomy (NCBI): domain Eukaryota; kingdom Metazoa; phylum Chordata; class Mammalia; order Chiroptera; family Hipposideridae; genus Hipposideros; species Hipposideros armiger. The sequence goes on from NW_017731692.1 coordinate 1,365,362, forward strand.
CTTTAACCAGACCTACTCAGCCTCCCCCAAACAAACAAAAAACTGGCCTGTCAAATACCTGCTAAGCGGGAGCTCCCCCAGCCTCAGGCTGTAATTCACCCTGACTCTGCACTGACCCACTGCCGCCTTAGTCTAAGCCACCATCATCTCTGGTCTAGACAACTGCTCGAACCTCCTACCTAGTCCTCCCGATGAAACCCTTTACTTTCCTCCACCAGCTTACCCTTCACACTATACATAGCCTCAAAGTGATCTTCTAAAAAATGACAATCTGACTGTGTCCCTCCCCTCTAAAAGCTTCCCAGGACAATTCAGAATAAATCCACATTCACATGAGAGTCACCTGCGGCGCTTTTTAAAAATACTGATGCCTGGTCCAGAGCTTCTGATTTAACTGGTCCAGGGTGTGGCCTGAGCCGGCTGGAGGACTGCCATGTGCAGGCAGAGCTGAGAACACCGCCGACCTCCCACTTCTCACCTGGTTCCCAGGACCTCGACCACAGCGGCCTTCTCTCCCTTCCCCACAGGCCCTGAGCTCATCCCGACCTTACAGCCCTTACATGGCATGTCCGTCTGTTTGAACCAATCGTCCTCTTAATCGTCACAGCTCAAATGTTCATTCCTCAGGGGGGCTTTCCTGACCTTAGGGAAACCTGTTTCCCACTATGCACAGTATCTCTAAATTGTCACTAAAGAAACTGGTAGAAAACAGTGAGACTCACGGAGAGTAGAAAGCCTTCACACTCACCCAGGACGAACAGTGCCTGCACCAGTGCTGGTGCTCAGTGGATGCGTGTCCAATAGATGAATGCGCAAACCAAGGAAGACATGAACCCTTAGGTGTAAGCTCCAACTGAGGAGCCACCATTACATACCCAGACTCAGGTCTGGGGCATTGCGAGCGGTGAGATATGAAAAGGCAGTGATTATGGAGAGTCTAACATCTCACACATCTTGCTTTCCTGAAAACAGACAATGAGAACTGCTAATCTAGCAAATTTTTCTGTGAAATAAAAGAACTAGGAAGACTTCTCATGGCAAATAAAACATGTCTAAAAAAACTAAACAATTAGCCATATACAATAAAAGTATATATGTCAAATACTCCAAAATATGGCCCAGCTTTCAAGACCTTATTTTATCATGAAAAAGGTCCACTTCCCTCTCCTTACGCACACTTTCCCCTCCAGTCAAACTAAATAGGGTGGCCTTTTTCCAAACTCTCCTCAAGCCTCTCACCTTCTATACTTGGACCATCCTGCCTCTTGCTCTAGAATTACCTCCTTTCCAAATCAATCTCTGCTCAGCAAAATTAAAAGCCCAGAAAAAAATGTCACGACGTTCATAACATACTTCTTCATCCCATAACTTCCCAATATTCCATTTTTTTTCCTGTAGTATAGAGATTTTGTTGTCATTTCCATGCTTCCATTCTGGCCCCTTAAAGCGTATTCTCCAAACATCAAAATTCTTGGGCATTAAAAATAAAACCCCAGCAAGACTCTCCCTTTCAGTGGCTTCCCGCCGCACCTGGAACACAACCCCAAATCCTTACGGTTCCAGGCCACCTCCCTCCTGGCTCTCCTTCTGGACGCTTCCGGATCCTGCTAGCTCCTGGCCTCCTGGCCTCCTGCCAGCTATGCAAAGCAGCCCGCATCCCCTCAGGGCCTCTGCACCTACCACTCCCTCAGACCAGGAAACCTCTAGGCTCTCCCCAAAACTGGCTTCCTCTATCCCTTCACGTATCCCCCAAAATGGCCTTCCTCGAGGAGCCTTCCCAGCCTGCTCCAGAAAGGCAGCTTCCGGCTTTCCTCTGCCACTGCAGAGTAACTGTTTTCTTCATAGCCCTCTTTGTGACCTGTAACTATTTACTATTCAGATGCTTGTTTCCTGTCTCTCCATTAGCATATATGCTCCTGGGAGGTTGTGGCCATACCTGCACTGTCACCATTGGTACACTGTCCCCTCAGTTCCTGGCAGCGTGCCTGGCAAACCAGGGTGAATGGGTGAGTGAATGAATGAATGAATGAATGCCAAAATCATGGCTAATTCTTGGTCTCCACAAGCAGAGGAAGTCCTTTTTCTCAGACTCTCATGGAACTGTTTTCTCCCTCGAGTAATATTCTCATGGAGTGCCCTGTATGACAGTTATTGGATTTGTCATCTCTAATCGCCACAGTACCGCATTAAGCTCAAGAAAGAACAAAAGAAAGGAGGATCAGGAGAGAGGAAAGAGGGAAGGAAGACATAAAACAAAAGAAAGGGGGACATGGGAAGGACATCCTGAGAGAGAGATAAAGGAACAGGTCTAGAGGGAACATGAATCTTAAAGAAAAATTCCTTTATAGTTGATTAACAGCACACAGATTAGTAAGGTCGTGGTTTTCTCCTAATTATAATTTTTTGGCCAACATTACTGTATTTTTCCCTATCCTCTTCTCTGTCTTTTTTTTCCCCCCCTTTCGCATTTCAACTGAACGTCCTCCCCATACCCTTATGCTGTTTTTATCTTGGGGCTCAGATTAACCAGTGACTAGTATTCCCCACTTCTTTTGGGGCTGGGTTAACGTCGAAGGGAATAACAAAGCGGTCAGCTCCAGATCAAAGTTTATTTTGAAAAGAGCAGACTACCAATCATTTCCTTCCTGGAAATCAAATGAACAATCTTTCTTGTTCTCGCATTTTCCTTTGGCCACTTCTGTCTGTGTTGAGTTGAGCTGTGTGTTTTCCTGTATTTCCTGTTGCTTGTTTCTCTGGAATCAGGCTGAGGTCAGCTAGGCTACCTGTGAATGAATCGCACCAAAGGAATTTTTCAGTTGGTTCATAGAAGAGAAAGTCCTGATTAACAAGTTCCTTCCTCAGCTATAGGAACAGAGGTGGGCACAAAGCGAGCAGTGGGGCAAAGAAAAAGAAGAATGAGACGCAAAGAGGCTCTCAGCGGGCAAAGTGCAAGTTGAAAACAGAAATGATTTCAAAATAGCCAAACAGTATCCTCTGGTGACTAAAATGAAAGATGAAGAGCTTCAGAGAGCAAAATAATGGAGTTCGTTTTTCATCCAGAGAACCAGAGGAATTTTTTCCTTTACCAAGTACCTAAGCAAAGAAAGATGAAAGAAGTTTGCAAATTTTTAGGAAAGCTAGGTAAAGATTTTATTATTATTCATTCATCTGTGCAACTCTTTTTAACTTTTACTCTAATTGGTAACAGATTTTTTTTCTCTTTTTGTGCCATACTCCCCTTCTCCCCCCTCTCCCCCACCACCACCTCCAAGGCAAATTATATCAACAATTAGTATTTCTGGGGTTTTTTTCCATTCTGGTTACATCATGTGAAATAAAAGTAAACATATTTATAACAAAGCATGTTGTGTAACACAATACACTTTTCCACTTCGCTGGTTCTCAAACTTGAAAATCTAATAAACACTCTACACTCCCATAAAATTAAATGCCTTGGCATTTCAAATTCTTAGTAGAATGTTTCTTAGCCCTTGAATTCCTGGAAACCTGTATTAGGATAGCTCAGAAGAAGCAAGGTACTGAAAAAGCATAACAAATGATGGCTGCAAAATGATTATGAGAACTTATTTGATTTCATAAGAGTCAGCTGTAAATAGTCCCAGCCTCAAGGTTCCAAACTTTTCTTTCTTATAATAAGACTTAACACTTCGGGTTAAACTGTGTATGACCAGGATCTTAACGAAGCCTTCAAACATAAATTGATATAAAGTGGTATCAGGTTAAAATCTAACAAATCTAAAATTAATGATAGAATTTCCATGTAAATCAAACTAATAACAAATCAAACAATTGGAATAATTTCAAATGTATTACCCTCTAACTGCATTTAAAACTCTGAAACACTGAGATGATCTTATTTTATTCAAAGCTTCCATGAACTAAAAGAACTGAAAAAAATTTTTAGAAAGAAATTTTTAGAAAGAAAAAAAATTTTTGAAAGAAATGAGTCAAATTATGTTATATTTCTTAGTATCCTACTGGAGATATTTAATTACTGATTTGGAGATGTGTGTTTATTTCCTTAAAAATTGTAGAGTTTCTATGGCAAGCCCCCAAATTATCTTTATTTGATAAATAATATAATATGGATAGCAAGGGAGGAAAAAAATCTGTTCACTGCTAACCATAAGTTTTCACAGATCTTCTGAACCAGATTCTATTCTCAAACATTTGGATTGCTTGCCCACAGGATGGAGGCTGGTTTTTATTCTATAAGTGGTAATTTACCTTTTGAAACAAATTTAACCATAGTAATAAGAGTAGCAATGTTTAACTGATACACTTAATTCCTTAGCAGAAAACAAATCTAAAGTGTGGATACACATCACTAAACTCTAACAATAGGACTAGCGCACCATAGTATCTACTCAGGCCTAGCCCCTGCCCCTGTGGGCTCTGCCTGCACTACCTACTCTGAGTCCCACCACCCTTTGCTATCTGCACCACTTCTACCCTCGTCCAAGACACATCCTCCCTCAGCTGGCACCACTGCCATGGCCTCTCAACTGACCTCCCTGCTCCCTCCTTGATGGCCTATAATCCATTTTTCCACTCCAAAGCCAGAGGAATTTTCAAAACTATTGGAATATGACACTCACCAGTACATTTTCCCTTCCCTTTCTCCTCCTTTTTATCCTCCCTTCACAGAAACAGATAGGTTGGTTGAATATCCCATTGTTTCCTCCTTCTCAAGCTCCAATGAGAATGGGGTGAGAAAAGTGGTCCCCCGAGTTGGCATATTTTTAGTAGTGGTATCCTACTATGTACTTTCAAAATTTGGAATGGAAAAATTACAAGGCATTAACACTACATGTCTGGTGAACCCAACCTTCCAGAAGACTGCTGAGAAGAACCAGAGATGCAACAGATGGAAAAGGAGACTCACAGCTACCCAACATTCATACCTGAAAGCCCCCTCTTATTTTAGAGAAACCTAATCAACTCAGTCATCCATTTTCCCACATATAACCAGAGAGGATACACCGGTGCTGGCTAGGAGCTCTTGAGGCAGGCATGTGGGAAGAATCAGAAAGCTGGCTGTACTTTGGAACGCAATCTTTGGCGGAAGTCCTGCTTTACACTCCAGTGGAGTTCAGTGGGAATAAAGACTCAGAAAAATGGTCATGGCCCCCACATGGCAAGTAATGATGCTTTGAAGGGTTCAAGTACACTGCAGGCAGTTACAGCCTGCCCTCTACCTCAGCCCTCAGAAGGCAAAACTATCCTATTTCAGTTTCCTCATTACCTTCTTCACAGTCAGGTGCCCGTGTGCACTCAGTTTATTGTCATGTATTCAGAAGCTGCTGCTCTGTTGCCACACTTTGTTGATAGAACTTCTGAGTTCAGTTTGTACCAGATTAATAGCAACTGTAGTTTTTAATGCAAATAAAAAACTATTCTGTTATCAATGGAAACTGAGAAAAACAGCACATATGGATATACTTTTTTAAAAACTTTGTTAATTTGTGGGTAAAAGAATATAAGAGCACACCTACTCTAAAGAAAACCATAACATGCAAGGGAGTCCTAGAAATAAAACATAGTTTTTAGGTTTTAAAATGTTAAGCCTTAAAAAATTATTTGTTTTATAACACACAATGCAGTGTGATCAGAAACTAAGGTGAATGTTTAAATTTTTAAATAATTACAATAAGATACATATCCCCCTCAAAATACTCCCCCTTGCTTTAAACAGACTGATCCCATCACCCTTGCCACTTTCTGAAGCAGTTCTGGAAGTCCTCTTTAGTGAGTGTCTTTAGTTGCACTGTCATGGCTGCCTTGATATCCTGAATCGATTCAAAATGTTTACCTTTCATGATCACTTTGACTTTGGGGAAGAGTCAGAAGTCTCACAGTGCCAGATCTGGTGAATAAGGGGGATAAAGACACATCATAATGTTTTTATTTGTCAGAAATTGCCGTACCAGAATCAAAGTGTGACACAGAGCCTTTCTTCCGTTTGATCACAAAATTCGGTGAATGCTGCTGCCAAGTACCATGCAATGGAAAGGCAGGGATCTTCAATACAGGAAGCAGTGCGTCGAACCTTAGTAACAGTGTGTGACAAGTTTCAACTTATTCGGTGCAATTGGTCGGGTGTGAGCTATAGTTGAGAGAAGGTGTGTTTTAAAGTGTGCCATAAATCATCCTCCATCATGAGAACACTCCATGTCACCCATTGCTTCTGGTACAGCAATTTCTGTGAAATAAAAACATTATGGTGAGTCCTCATCCACCTTATTCACTGGATCTGGCACCATGCGACTTCTGGCTCTTCCCCAAAGTCAAAATGATTCAGGACATCGAGGCAGCCACGACAGCGCAACTAAAGACACTCATGAAAGAAGACTTCCAGAACTGCTTCAGAAAGTGGCAAGAACGATGGGATAAGTGTGTTCTAAGCGAGGGGGAGTATTTTGAGGTGGATTAATGGCAATGTGTCCTTTACCATAATAAATTATTTTTATTTAAACATTCACCATATTATTTGATCATACCTCGTATTAGTACTTTTGTGATAGCCAGCTTGCAAAACGATCCAGTGATTTTTGCACACCTCTGTGTAGCCCTCCTACCTTACCCCACCCCATCCCACCCAGGGTGTCCTGTGTAACCAAAAGGATATTGCTGAAATGAAGGAGTAGTGTGACTTCCAAGACTGTCATAAAAGACACTGTGGCTTCCACCTTGCTTTTTAGGACTGTTCACTCTGGGGGAAGGCTTGCCTCCATGCCAGGAAGACACTCAAGCAGCTCACAGAGAGGCCCACATGGGGAGGATGTGAGACCTGCCAACAGCCAGCACCATGTGAGTTGTGTCACTCTCAGCCTATTGATAATGATGCTATCAGCTAGGAATGTCGGAGGCACTAGCCTGGGCCCCTGTGTTACTTGTGGGGAGCCCCCCCAGACATTTCCTGGACTGAAACCAATGTTGTCACTGGACTGGCCCTTGTGGTTCTTATTATGATCACAGGACGCACTTCAGCAAACTATCAGGGAACTTTGAAGAACAAGATTTATTACTCACAGGTCCTGGAGGGTACATGGCATGCCTGAGGGCCACACAGCGTGGTCATAGTGGGACAGAGAAAGGAAGTGAGGACCTGGGTTCTGCCTTTATTAGAGTCTGAGGGTGGGGTGCCTAGGGTTTTGTGGGTTCACACTTTATTGATTAATAAAGAATAAGAGCAGGAATTAGGGCGTGAGAAGAGAGAAGCAAGGTCACTTTGGTGGTCAGTTATCTAGGGTACCCAGGGCTTTCCCCTCTCTAAAAGGGGAAGTTCATGGGTGTGTGTATGTTGGGGGGGGGGGGGGGGTGGCCCAGTTTCTTATCTAGTTGTTTTGCTAGTGTTATACAGCCAGAAATATGTTTATTCAAGATGGATATCTTTGAAATGGAAGACTTGGGAATCAAAAGCCTGATATCAGGCAGGCACTTACATCACAATAAAAAATCTGAATTCCAGGCATTTACACCACATGAGTGAACCATCATGGAAGCAGATCCTTGAGCTCCGCACTAGCCATCAGATGACTCCAGCCTCAGCCAATACCTTGATGTGTCATGAGAGACCCCACGCCAGAGCTTTTCAGCTAAGGTACTTCTGAATCCCTGACCAAGAGAAGCTCTGTTAGATGAATGCTTATTGTTTTAAGCTGCTAGATGTGGAGGTAGTTTGTTATGCAGTGATAACTAATATAAAACTTTATATTGTTAAGTTGCTAGCTGACAAATGAACCATTAGGTGTTAACAATCAGTTCATATGAGGTCCAGCAACTACATACATTTGAATAAACAATACATATAAACTGGTAGCTAACAACATGGGCTGTAAAGTCAGGCTGACTGGGTTTAAAGCTATGCTCCATATTGTGTGACCCAAGAGAAGTTATTCATCTATCCAATCTCGTAAAGTGGAGATAATAATAGTACTATCTTCTAAGTTTGTTATGAAAACTGAGTTAATCCTAGTAAAGAAGAATGTCAGGAACATAGTATGTGCTAAATAAATGCTAGCTATTATAATGTATGAATAAATAAATGAGGCCATTCTTTATAGAAGGGGGAAATGACAGTAGAATTGATTGGGAAAACACTCATTTGGCCATTGGCTCTTTTGGTTTTTTTTTCCGGCTTCTGCCACATGTAGGGAAGGAAAAAAGGGAACAGAGACGAAAGAAGGCAGACAAGATTTGCGTTGTTAAGTCTTAACCACATCTGGTCACAGTAAAGTAGGGTGACCATATAATTTATCATAAAAACAGGGGTCCTTCTGGGAATAAAAAGGAGCCCTATTAAGAATGGTATTGAGAAAGCAGCCATAAAACAGAACTGTTCCTAGAAAACCAGGTGTATATATATACCCTTACATGACTACAGTATGAAAAACACTGAAGTTGAGAATAAAGCTCTGGAATGAAGGTTCAAATTCCCGAGCTATCCTGAGAGATGCAGTCAAAGATGAGGATTTAGTATCAAGTGTGTAAAGCATTATACTAAAACCTTGATAAAAGTCAGTACTATGATTCCTTTAAGCAGTAATTGAAAAGTTAACAATTCATCAAAAAGCACTAAATAAATGTTTTATTTCCTTAGTTCTTCTCTTAATGTGTTATCTGTTCACATACAGTATCAATCTTCTTTTTCTTAACAGTTTTTAATGGGGCAGAACACATACTAATGTAGGTTTCAGTTAGTAGTGACTTCAATTGAACTTTACAGGACATCAGCTGGTGACAGCCTGCCCTCATGGTTGGTAAAGTATCTTTGAGGAAATAAACATCATCCAGCACTGAACTTCCAAATGTGATTGGTGAGATTTTTGTGATCTGTACTTAGTAACTTCCTAGGCTATTGGTCATGTACTTATGGAATACCACTCAGAATCTACTTTTTCTATAATTATGGGGTTTTTAAAAAGATTTTATTGGGGAACTGGGGAAGGGGAACAGCGTTGGGGAATCAGGGAAGGGGAACAGACAAGTTGCTGTCCTTTTGTTCTTCAGTCTAGTTGTGGAGGACGTCGCTTCACTGGCCCATGTTGGTATTATCATTGCGCTCTTCCCGGCTGAGGCAGATGGGTCGCCGGCCTCTGGACAGCCGCTCATGGCAGCTCACACTGGCTGCCGGCCGCTCACGGTAGCTCACGGTAGCTCACGGCAGCCCACTGCAGCCCCACTGCAGCCCCACTGCAGCCTACGCTGTCGCTGGAGACTCACGGCAGCCCAGCTCCAGGTCGAGCTGTTGTTCACCATCTTAGCTGTAGAGGGCGCAGCATCACTGGCCCATGTGGGATCCAAACTGGGGCCCTGCTGCTCAGAGCTGGCATCCCAAGCCAACTCTTAACCAACGCGCCACCCAGCTGGCCCTATAATTTTGTTCACACTTCTTTAAAAAGCAAAAGAAGCAAGATTTATATTAGTGGACTATCTCTCAAGTTTAATGTCTCTCAAAAACTTCACTAAGTACCTACTATGCACAAGGAGATGTGTTTGGTTTATTATATTGAACTGAGTTCTATAAAGGAAATCTATGTAACCAAGAGAGAATGCCCCAAAAGTCATAAAAGAAATGGATGAACACAAAAAAATCTATCACAATTGCAAAACTGTGAGAAGAAAAGAGAAAAAACTAGAAGAGAAAGCACGCCAATGCTAGCAGCAAAGGATGGGTGTGTTTGGAAGATAAACAGACAAAATCCATAGTAGGAAACAAACAAACAAACAAAAACAGGTAACAGGAGAATTGCTCAATATTACCGAGGTGACTTGTCATGCAGTCTTTCACCCAAAAGCTAAATTAATGATGACAGTTAACTGGATTTGAGGAGAAATCTAAAAAATAAAGAGGGACATGTGACTTCAAATTATTTACATTTGAGTTGAAAACAAGGGAATACTGGACTATTCCAAAAGAGTCTACACTCTACCAGTTTTTAATATTGCATCACGTCTGCCTGAGAGGCAAAGTGGACTCATGCAAACCACGGCCCTCCCACACCCTTCCTGCTTAAAAACCTTCGGGGGCTTCTTGTTCTTTGAATGAAATCCACACTCCTGTCCAGGTCTTAAAAGGCTCAGCCTGCCTTTCCCTCCTGCCTGATCCCCTCCCTTTTGCTCATGAAACTCCAACAACACAGGTCCGAGTACGCACAAGGGCCTCCCCATCTGTGGGCTTGCTCGGCCCCCTATCTAGGATGATTCTGGCATGGCTAACTACTATCTATCCTTTCAGTTTCTGCTTCAATGTCATCTCTTGGACAGACTTTCCCTGACTACCCCATCTCAAGGAGCCCTCACCCACATCCACCCACCTGCACCCTATTATTTCTAACATAGTGCCCTCATGTGTTTCCATGACAGCACAGATCTCGTCAATGTCCTTAACCATTAAATTCCCAGAATGATTCCTGGCATACTTAACTGTGCCTGGCCAAGCACTTAATATTACAGAAAGAATGTATATAGTCACTATGACGAGCTAGCTAGCCACCAAACACGGCCCATGGCAAAGCCCTAAAATAGTTGTGAAATTTCTAGTGGCTTCTCGGAAGGTTTCCTGCGACTCCTGTTAGGCCCTAGCCAGTGAAGCAATATCAGCCCTGACGGCTGCAAACAGCTTCAGGTAAGCCCTAAATATAGCTGGCTCTAGCCTAACTCCCAGAAAAGCCTGGAGATTGCTTCTTCTTCCAGAAACTTTCAAGTCCTAGGGTTCACCAATGCCAATATCAGGCTCCTAGGGGGACTGGATGCCTTGGTCAGGCCAGATACAAATACCCATACTTCGGGGACTTCACGCCTTTGCAGACCACTTTTCCATCACAGCTGCCATACTCTTCAACTGAGAAGTTTCTGCCATCCTCTTATAGATGCACTGCCGCTCCCCCCACAGCCTGGCTCCATGCTTCTCAGCCAGTGCTCCCGGGGAGAAGACTGAGCGGAAGGTAGAAAAGGGACAACAATGCGGAAGGATACCGCTATCTACTGAACACCCATCCGTGTGAGGCACTTTCACTTAACCTGAAGTCTTCTTAACAAACCTAGGAAACAGACCAGATCTTTTTCTTTTTTTTTTCCATTTTACAAGTTAAGCAAACCACCTGAGGTCACACAGCTAGAGGGTAACAGAGGCAAGATCTAGATATAGGTTTAACTACCTTTAAAAACTATATTATCTCTGGCTCCAGCTGTTGTCTTTACAGGGAGAGGAGGGAAAATGACTCCCTGTCCTAACATTCAATGGAAAGAAAAAGTTAAAAAGAAAGGGATCCAAAAACAGAGTAGGAAAAAAAAAAGTACAGAAATGAATAACAGGACACAGGAAAGAAAGTCCCCATATCTGCCCTCCCACCTCCCCGGTCTCATGCCTCTTACCAGTCCCTTGCCCTTGGCCTTGCACCTTCCCAGCACCTGCCTGACAAGAGCCCTTTCTGGGTTACATGGGAGGGCACTTCTGCTCGAACTACAGCCCCATGGAAACGCTTCACTCTTGCTGCAGGGCTGCAATAGAGTGATGGCTTATTGGCTTCCCTAATTGGAATTCAACACATTTTTCCATAAAATAACATTACATTGTGGTTAGGGTTTATAATACCAGTGGCTTTTTTATTTTTTCTTAAAAAAAGTATAATAGAGATCCACTAATTTGAAATACAAAACGCTCTGAAAACCAGTTTTTTCATAACTCATTTGGCAGCAAAACCTGACCTGACCTGAACTCATTGGGCCTGAATTTATTTGGCGGCAAAATCCGACCTGAGCTGACATGAGGCTATTTATAGTTTTTATTTATCCCACTGAGTGTGAATATTCATCAGTTTCCCTGCAGAAGTATTAATGTGTTTGATTATAGGATCTTGCTCCAGACCACACTGCAGTGCTATGTAATGACTGGTATATGCACAATATTATCCTTTTCAAAAAAAAATCCAAAGTCAGCAAAATCTGGCCTCAAAGGTTTTGAATACAGAATTGTAGATCTGTATTTATTCAGATTTAACCTCTCTGAACCTTGCTTTCATCGCAAGTCTGAAATTAGATCATAAACAACAGCATTTTGGGGGGGAAAATATATTCTTAATTTCAAACAAGCAACTTAAAAATGAACTTTTGGAACACCACTAATTTATGGGTTGAAGCTATATAAAAGTATAAATAAAGAAAAACTCTTCATGATAAAAGGTTTCCATCCTGCAAAAAAACATGATCAGATTCTGCTTCCCATTCCCACAGAATCTTCAGGGAAGTCTCCAGCTTCCAAAAAACGGCCAATCTTCTTGGGCCTCTCTGTGCGCTAAGGACAGCGCTGGGATATTAGGACGTGGACCAAGGAACGGAAGTAATACTAGAAATCCTGTTAACTGCTTCCACTCTGTTGTTCTATTCATTTATATTTCTGCCAAAATTATGTTTTTTTACTTCCGTTGCAACTCAAAGTGAACCTTTCTATCAGAAGGAAAACTCCAATCTTCTTATAATCATCTTATGAATGTGATGAATCTTGTAGCTTTATCTTTCTCCCATTTTGTTTTGGCTGCTAGAAAAACCAAAGCCAAATGTATAGCCTAACTCTAGCACCTGTAAATAATTTTATATTACATGTTCTTTGCACTCACCCAACCCATAACAAGCCTTGTTATTTTTCTCCCAACCTTACTTTCTTGTTGCCCCATTTCTTCATCTATTTATTTTATGTGGTGGTGGTGGTAGTGGGTGTGCACATATGTGTAAATTGCCTCGAAATCTTTTGGTAATAAGGCAGAGTGTGGATAAATAAATAATTGCAGACTTAATAATGTATTGGCATGGATCCGTCTACTTCCAGCCATAGAGGCTACAGTAATAACAGAACTCGACATCATTCTACATGATCAACTGCACAGATTCTGAGCCGTAATTAAAACCTTCTATGCTGAATGGCCATGACCATCATTAATGACATGAAAATGATCATAAATTAGGGAAAGCAAAAGAAGCACCTTCACTATGTTGTTTCTTTCAAATATATACCATCATGGAAGCTACGTGGTGAAGATTTGATCATCACATTACCCGCAGGGCTGAGGAGGCTGGGTTTCCAGTCTCAGCCGCTTAACCTTCCACTCCTTAACTCCAGACCATCAGTTACTTCCCACTGGCACCACATCTGGGTCTGAGATTGTGAGATCCCCACTTCTCGCATCAGGCCTCCCCACTTGCTGTAGTTACTGGAAGACACTAGAGTTACCAAAAAAAGATGGGGAAGTCCTAAAGGGCATTCATAAAACTCCCCCAAGAGCCAAACACTTTCTGTTCTACTGCTACATCTGGTGATCGTCCTTTAATTTTTTTTTCAGTAGTTCTAAAGCACTAGAATTTTCCTGTGTACAATCCATACTTCTGAATAGCTGTCTAGTTAAAATTTCTGAAGGGAAATATTAGAATAAATAGGAAATTAGGGCACATAATATAAGCCTGCCCTCCGCCAGCCCCAAGCTGTAAGAACCATGCAGCTCAACAAGAGGTGTAGAGGGGTTTACCTGTGCCCTACAACTAAGAAACTGCCTATTTAATAACATTCCAGGAATGAGTAACTGGCAGCTAGGTCAAGGGGACCTTGTTTCTTATCCAAAATTGGGCGGGCGGCCGGCCGAGTGGCTCAGTTGGTTAGGAGCTCGCTCAAGAGTGTGAGCTCTGAGCAACAGGGTCACCAGTTCGATTCACGGCCCAAGCTGAGCTGCCGCTGAGTTGCCAAAAGGTGGCAGGATGGCTGAGCTAAAAAACAAACAAACAAACAAACAAACAAATTGGACTGTAGTAGAATTCGATTTGAATATATCAGAAACTCTCCAAGGCTAAAATGAGACTGCAGAGGGAAACCATTCTTTTTAAAATACAACTGTTAGTAGTATATATAGTATGGTTCTATAAACTGACTTCTGTCTAATGCTACCCTATTATGATGCCAAACACAAAACAGAACAAGAAGATTGGGGGAGATTTTATAATGTAGAAGTTTTGAGTTTCTAAATAAAACAACTTATAGATGAATGTTTATTGTTTTACTAAACATCTAAAAATTCCTTATAAGCAATATTTGATGTTATCTGGCCTTTTTAATTTTAATTTTACCTTACAAAATTTTGAGAATTAAGATGCTTAAAATCTTTTTTAAATGATGGGTTGTAACTATTACCATCACAGGAAAGCTGTACCTAGAAAGGTGTGATAAGCAGAATTCTAAAGATGTTCCCCCAAAGATTACCATCCCCTGGTTATTCAAACAAGCACTAACCTAGGTACTGCTATAAAGGGACTTTGCTGTGTAATTAAGGTTACTAATCAGTTGACTTCAGAGAAATTAGCCTGGATTATCCAGGTGGGCCCAATATAATCACATGAGTCCTCTGAAAGCCAAAGAAGAAAACAGAAAGGGAAGGCAGAGATATTTGAAGCATTAGGATTCCACTCACGACTGCTAGCTTTGAAGATGCTAGAGGGCAGTAAGCTAAGGAACATTGAGCTGAGGAAGATGCCTGGCTAACAGCTAGCAAGGAGGCAGGGCCTCAGTCCTCTAGTCACGTGGAGCTGAATTCTGCCAATGCCCCGGAAGCAGATTCTCCTCCAGGACCTCTAGATAAGAGTCCAGGCCTGCTGACACCTTGACATTGGCCTTGTGAGGCCCTGAGCAGAAGCCCAGAAAAGCCACACTATGCCCAAACTTCTGACCACAGAAATGGGGAGATGATAAATGAATATTGTTGTAAGCTACTAACTTTGTGGTAATTTGTTACAGCAGCAACAGAAAATGAATAAAGAGCAAAAAAGAACCAAAGGATTAGCATTTCTGAGTCTGTTAAACTCATTTTTCTTAATGATTTCAGCTAAAGCACAGAACATTTTTTATTACATAGAACAGAAAATTAGGATATAAGTGTAAACTCATCAAAGGGATTTTTTAAAATAAAATATATGGTGCCAATATAACATTTTTTTGTTTAATCTCAAGTACTACCTTGAACTAAGCAGTTCAAAAGAAGTTTCATAAGGCATAAAGCACGGATTTGGAGCCCAGAATGTGATTATCATTATTATGAATCTAATCTCTTATGTTCTCATGCTCTTCAAGTATATACCACATTCACTAAAATATATGAATAAGAATAATTTTCGGGTTTTATTATTTAAGGAAGAACAAGAACCAAGAGGGACAATTACACAAAGAACTCAATTTAATATAAGGAATAACATTCTAATAATTAGAGCTTTACAGCAATGCAATGGACTGCCTGAAAAAGCAGTCAGAAAGAAATGTTATAAAGAAATTCTTACAATTCCAGGAAAAATTGGCCGAAATGACCTCTACACTCTATTCTAACTCTAAAATTCTGTGATTCCATCAACTTGTAACAGTTATATGGGCTGCTACAAGAACACTGGCATTATCAGAGTACGAGTTAAATTACTATTATTCTACAGGCCACGTGAACTCATTAATCTTTAACATTAGGTAAGCAGGGCAATTTTCACAGCAACACGAATTACTAGCATTCTAAGTTTCTAAACAGGAATAGCAGATACGAATATACAAAAATGAAACCATTTTAAAGAGCAGCCTTTTATTTCTGATTCTGCAGCACTCCTTTTCAAAAGTGAAGTTTGGATGCACCCTTCTGGTTCCGAGGTGGGAGATGAGAATGGCAGCGAGAGAGAGAGACCTGGCTAACCTGCTCTGGTGAGAAGGGACTGGGAACACAACTTGTCCATACCTGACTCTACTAGTCCATAGCATTTGCCCTTTTAGATCAAAAGCAGGGGAACCTGCTCATCAGACAGCAAATTTCCGGGCAACCTGTGATTGCTCATTTACAGAAGATGGGCAGCAGGCTGTCGTAAGGAACGCCAGTTTTCCCGGTATTCTCTTTCCCAAACACATATCCAAGTGTTTATGCAAGATTCACATTTCACTCAGGTTCGTGTTTGGTTTGGTTTCCATGAAACTGGCAGAGTTTCACCGGTTTTGGTGGACCGAGGACGAGCCAATCACTTCATATTTACCTTTCACAAAGGCCAAATTGGGCAAATGCAAATAAACACGTCTTTCAAATATACCTTTGTCACTCGGGTGCCGCCTTTTCGTAATGTGTAGGGAACAAAGGGAAACTGCCCTGTCACCTGCGGATCACACCCCGGGTGTCCCTTGGGGCTGCAGGGTGACCTGCCACCTCCCAGACAAGGCAGCACAGGATCGCGGCACAACCGGAGCCAAACTCTGTGGGCTTATCTGCTGTTTGCACAGCGCCACAGCACTCACCAGTTCCTAGAGAAGGGATTCTGAGAAAAAAATAAGAGCCCGGTTCCCTAGAAACATTAAATTAACACAAGGGATCTGGAAACGAAACAGCAGATGCCCAAAAGCTTTCCCCTTGACTATTTCCTGCCTTCTTGGAAAATCTTTGCATTAAAATAGATTGAATTACCCTGCTCCGCCAGATGTTACTCGAGAATTCATTTGGAGCTAACATGAAAGCAAAGTTTGCCATCTTTTAAAAAGACTTTTCTTTCCAAGGTGGTTTGAATTGCGTCTTCGGGTTGTTGATATCAGCAAGGACCTGAAGCTGGGGTTTTTTTGCATTACAATAGAGAACTTTCCATAACATTGACTTGCAAATCAGATAACAAAAAAGCATGGCAGGCAGATTGGAAAGGTGGAGCCCTGACAGAGTAATACGAGTTCAGCATCGGAGATTCATGTCTCTGGAAACTGCTTAGAAATAGCACGGTCCAGCCCCCTTATTTTACAAAGGAGAAAATAATATATGCTTTACTTCTAAGCCTGTTTACTTTGACCAAAGCTATAAGAACACAAAAGAATAAAACTAATAGCATTTCCAGAGTCAAAAACAGAAGCAGAAAGGCTTCTGAGTAATATTTTATCAGCCTCCTCTTTCTAAACCCCATCGCCCCTATCTGCTCATTCATCTCATATTACCTTATTTGTAAATTCAAACCAAGATTAATAAACACACACCTTGAGAACAGTGAGTCTTAAGTGCAGAATATGTTACACTTTCAGGTTATCTTTACTTTCATATTGAAACAATGCTTGATAGCTGAGAATAAGATCCAAGGCTTCCTATGAGATATCAGGCGTTTCAAGAGGAAATAAAGTTTTTACTGGTAGTAGCACTTTCCTTGATATTTTAACTTTGTTTTCTTGGTAACTTTTAAGGCTGGACAACATAATCCTTAGCCACTATTTTACATGTATCATGCTTTCTAGTAAATCAGACAAGTACCCTGCAGTCCTAAAAGGATTCTATACTTATCCCAAACTTACGAGTATGGAATGGGGAGAAGTATATTACAAGATATTCTCAACAAAAGTAAAATTAAATATCTTTGCCTAAGTGTGAAAGCAACAAAACTCATTTTAAAGCAAGGCAGTCAGACCAAATCATTTCATCTGTAATAAGACAAGTATACAGCTCCATGAGAAAAGCAGTCCTAAGTATTTCTATTTTAACAACTCACAGGGGATACACAAAATCTATCATTCCTCCCTGATAGATGAAAAAATAATGGGCAATTTCAGAGTAACTTCAGTGCTTTCTAATTTAATGGTTGGACTTACGGAAAAGCAAGTAAAAACTTTAAGTGTTTATAAGAAAGCAAAAAAAAAAAAAATGCTCAAAAATTATTTGGCTGGCAGGCCACAGAGAATGCCAGAATCTTTGCAGGACTCACCAAACTACAGAACTGTTTTAAAACCGAAAGTCAAACAGCTTTTAACAGGTATTAAGTATTTCAGACAACAAAATTGTCAAATGCATATACTTTTTTTGATATCACAAATAAACTTACTTCTAACTATTAGAAAAAAATATATAGTTATACAAAAATAACTAAACTGCTGTGACAAGAATAAATAACTAGTCACACAATATTATTACTCAACACTGGCGTTAAAAAAAATGACCAGAGAATTTCAAAATGATTATGACTCCTACATTTTTCTAGGTAGGTACTGGTGTTAAGAATATGGCTTTCACAGAAATATATTCCATTCTATCTTATTTTCATGTGTTAATCACAGTAACAGAAAATTACAAACAAAAATGAAGTTGACTCAGAAAGCTTCTTTAAAAAAAATTTATTAAAAATAAAACCTTTGGTAAGCCACACATTAGGGGAAATTAACAGGTTTAAAAATCCCTCTCCAAATTATCTTTTGAAAAAAAGTCTTCATGCCATAGAAAAATGTCGATAGCTTAAAATCCTCAGAATTCCTTTCACATAGCTAATTAGTATCTCATTTCTGGGACTTCTTCAAACTTAACTGAAATGTTAAAGGAGAAATATTTAGATGTTGATAAAAAAGCTATTCTAATTTTCCTGCTTCACTATCTACTTAATTTCAGCTTATTGAAGTTAAATTTCTAGTAAGTGCCTGGTCTGACTCTGCAGAATTTTTTTTTTAATCATTACTAAACATGAGGTTACTACTAGTTAAAACTCTGAATCCAAATACTGTTGTAAAAATGTGTATTAGTTAAATATACTTTACCTTCTATATACTTTTGTATCTTTGGCCAAATGCCTCTGGTAAAGTTTCAGTTCATAATTTGTATCCTAAAATAAAAATGTTTGTATTTTATGCTATAAAAATCAGTAAACTTCAAAAGTAGATGCTTCAAAATAAATGACTAAAATATTTTAATGAAAGCCCTCTTTCTTATTAAAGGATTGGTAATAAAGAACATAGCTGAAGACATATCTACAATAAATCTAGAGAGTTGTCATTAGTAGCCTCCACAATGATTATTAATGTTTATCTACAAAATACGGTCTTTGTATTTTCAGTTTCTTTTTTTAATAAATAAAAAATCATTTTCTGGTTTTTTTTTTCTGGTTTTAAGATGAGGATGACTACTTTAAAAACAGAAGATCACTTCCAGGATCTTTCCCTTTCCCCATTTTAAAACTACAAGTTTTATTTTTATTTGTCTTTTTGAATTCTTGAAATTCAGTGACATTGTCATAGCTCTGAGAACCAAGATAATAGAAAACACCAATGGTAGGAGATAGCCTTGCTGTTTTTGATAATAATATTTTCCTAGAAAGATCTATAAGATATTGATATTTAATTTTAATAGTTTTTTTAAAGAAATTCTCAATGTCAATAAAAGCTGGATAATCTAAATCTCAGTAGTTCTGACAATTTAACTCATCAGCATACCTAGAAAAAACAGGATAATTTAATAAAACCTAAATAACATGTTGTATTAGGTTTTAAATAATATATGTTATCTATTTTGAATATACATGCCCTGTGAAGATTAGTGGGTACCAACCTCAAATCTGTGTTGGAAATGAGCAAGGCACACATTCTTTGAAGGAGAACAGGCTGTATTACCACTGCTCAGTCTTCACATTTGAGTATTGGAGCGAGATGGGGGGAAAGTAAGCACAGCCAGCCTGGTTCTGTATCAGGGCAGCGGCCCATCCTGTGGCTCCACACTTGCTATTATATCCTGATCATCGGGCGGTCAATCAGTCAAGTGTCTCTACGAATCAGATCCTTATATATTTTGCTGTGAGAAGAAGGGAAAAACTAAAAACCATAGACGTCTCGATTCCCAAACTCCCTGTATGCTTTCAAAATCACACTTTACTAACGTAAGTCAGTATGATGAAGAAAGAAACCTCCAGTAACCTAAATGATTTCCCCTTAAGACACATTTTAAAGCCAACGAAAGGACACATTCTTTTTTCTTTCCTTTTTTCATTTTGTTCTCCTTTTTTCTTTTTTTAAGCCTGACTCTCTGACTTACTAATGATTTTGATTCTGTTTGAATGTGGTCCCCGTTATCTTTTGTGATTTTTCTGGAAAGAAATAAAATATCTGTTGTTTATGAAGCTAAAACAAAAGGTAGACACTCTACAGACAAAAAAGAATGACCAAAGGTTACAGTGATATCAATTTTAGCTTTTCTTGAGGGCTGGTGTTTTCTTTTGCAGGGGGATGGGAGTGAGGGTGGCATGATGCAGGTGGGAGGAACCGAGTGGTTTTCTTAAAGGAGGAGAGGAATTTCATTTCTTGTCAGTGTTATCCTGGTTCTAAGGAAGGGACCTGCTTTGCCAGCTCTTCTGGGTAGACGTCATAACAGAGTCGGCAGGCTCTACTCTCAAGGAAGGCTGAAGTTGGCAACTGCATCTCATGGAAGATTCCACAAAAGACTAAATTAGGATGAGGTTGTCAACAGGCTTCAGAAAGGCGAGCTGCAGGCCTCATCCCTGAGGCCGAGCAGGCCCCCTTCAGGTCCTTGTCCCCACAGTCTGACACTTTTGGCCTCTCCATTCTCCTTCAGCTTCCCACCCCACTCTTCTCCCAGCCCTTCTTTTTTCCTCTATCCCTGCAAAAAATGAGCAGCACTGTTGTTTTGCTCCAACTGACAAAACAGCTAAGAAATAGCAAAAGAACATGACTGCCCTTTTCAAAATAAGCCACATGATCACCCCATTTAAATCCAGCTCTTACAGTAAAAAGGAGTAGAGAAGGAGATGTTTATGAAAGTCTCCTGCTTGTCTTCATAATATCCTCATCCCCTCCCTTCTCAGTCTCCTAAATGCCCAAATGAAATTATATAATGAGCTTTATTTTCTCACTCCAAAATTCTTCCTTAGTCCAAATTGCGAAGGCGGCAGGTTCCAGCTGCCTAAATTCCCTAAACAACATTCCCTGTTCCATAAAAAGCATGCAACTGCTAGCACAGCAGTCCCGCTCCAGTTCTTAGAACTATAAACTGACTATCCAGTTCCTTGGCCTGGGAAGGCCGTGAAACAGACAACATGGACGGTTTAAAGGTATACAAAATCCAAGAGTCCATTTCACTCCTAGGTAGCCAAAAGTAGACAAGGAAAGGCCACCCTTCATTTTCTCTGATTCTTACATTGATTCCCAAGGAGACACCTCTGCTCCAAAAGAAACCACCCCTCCCATTGGGAAAGGGTGACACTGAATGTGTACTGCTTTTTATGAAGGCGTTTGTTTCAGTAGGAGAGAGCAGAATCCCATACAGCAGACTGCCTCAGTCAGGTGACTCGAAAAATGTACATACCAGAAGAGCAAACATAGGAGAGTGCAAAGTTTGAGTCCTTTCTTTTAAATTAATTAATACAATTTCAATGTTTACATGACTGTCATTGACTTTTATTGGCGATATCTAGTATATGTCTCTACCTCTGGCATAAATACTATCCAAACCATAGTAAGTAAATGTGAATGCTTTATTTTGATTTTTAAGACTCCAAAGAAAAACATTCTGTAACCTAGCTCGGCACTGCCACCTCACAACAGTCTTTGTACTTAACAATCCAGCAGTTACCTGGAACTCCCTGGAAAAACCATGCTAGTCCATGTCTCCCTGTTCTCTGTGTACGGATTCCTCTACTTAAAATACCCTCTTCAACCTTCTACACAGAGCAAACTCTCATTTATTCTTCAATAGGTGCCCTGTGTCATCATACCTCACCTGTCTCAGACCTGTCATCACTGCTCCCTTTGCTGCTTGTACATGTACCTATACTGTCCCTATCAGACAAGTGCCATGCTTGTTTATGTTTATCTCCCCCACTTCTGGCTTTAAATTCCTTGAGGAACTAGTTGTTTTTGTATATTATCCAGCGCTTTGTATATTTTATACCCCAAATAGATGCTATCAAAGGGAACTGAACTTATGCGGTTGTAAAATGACTTCTAGCTTTTAGCCATAACAAGCCTAGTACATGGCTCATAGATCCTGTTGGTTGATCCAAAGTCAGGCACGCTATATTCTGACAGCATTTGTTCTTCCTCTGTCCTCAGAGGAAAAAGAAAAAAACGGTCACAATTCTCTGTCCTCTGTATCATAATTAGATATGGGGTGACAGCTGGGGGACTGGAGAATAACGCCTACCTAGATACATCCTAAAAGACATCAATGTGGAACTCAAGGAAATCAGTGGACCTATCAAAACTGACACACCCTCCATCTACCTGTCATAGCTATTTGAATTGGCATTGATGGAAATAAAAGAAAATTTGCCATGGGGAACAGAATAAAACTAGTAGAAGAAATAATATGAGGAAAAGCTAGGTTTACATGACATTTTTAAGTCAAGATGAGGAAAACATAAATGATAGAGGCCAAAACAGAAAGTTTTGACCCTAAGGACTTTAGAAATCAGTTTGGTCCCTCTTTTTAAGTAATAGGCTAATCATGGACAAGCATAATAGGAACATTACTCCCCAATTCCTAACAATGTACTAAGCTACTGTTCAAGCGTCCCAGCCTCATGTTTGCTCTGATAAACACAACTGCTATTTACTGATTCACGTCATAGCTCCGCTGCCATGATTCAGCTTCGAGATTCTCTTTCTCTATTTAACAATGTATGGATTATATTCTTTAAAAGTCTTTCTGGGACTAGACCAAAGGGAGAGAGGAAGAGAAAAGGAACTAAAATCTCTTGAGGACCTATTACATGTGCCTGATGATTGCTAAGCACTTTATATACATCTTTACATCACCCTCCCAACAAGCCCACTTAATAGGCATAATTATTCCCATTTTCAATGCAGTTTTAAACCTAGGTCTCTCTGGTTCTAAATCCAGTATTCTTTCCATAAATCATACTATTCCATACCATTCCCAGGGTGACATCAGAAACATGGCAGCCTGAGGGGTCCCCTTTGATCTCTCCCCATCGAATTACAACAAGTTGAACAGCTATAATTCAACAAAGGATTCCCCATGCAACATACAAACATGTCTGAGAGATCCGTGCATTGAAACATCTGAAGGTGGGCCAATCAGGGCAAACAAGAGAGGAGGAAAGGAAGAAGTGTGAAGACAGGGCTGCAGGATGCAGCCCAGAGCTTACTGCAGTCCCGGGAGAAGAAAGGGGAGAATTGAGACTATAGGTGCACTCTCTGTGGCCCCAGAAATCCTGCCTAAACCCAGTGATGGGGCAGAGGCCTCACAGCAAAGACCAAATACAGAAGTGTGACAACGTGGTCCAACAGCCCTCGCTGTCAGGCAGGAAATAAAGCCATGGAACCTGGCTGCCTCCCCCGACCCTCCCAGAGCTCACCTCTCCCACACCTCCCAGTGTTAGCAGCAGGCCCCAGAAAAAACTGTAGCAGTGTCGGATTAAAGAGCAGAATATCTACAGCCCTGAGAACTGGAGAGACAGTTCCTGAGAGGCAGATGCACACTGCAGCTAATTCCAGTGACAAGAGAGGAACTATAGGGGCAAGGCAGCTGTGGTCGGGCAGTCGCCATTAACTGGAGGAAAACAAAGACAGAAAAACAAAGACAGGGGCCTCCCCCAGCCCACCCCAGCCCAACCTTTCATGGCTAATCCCAGCAGGGGCACCCAGAGCTGCTGAGGTGCACAGCTCTGCATCTGGCTGCAGGGGTAGCACTGGAATTTCAGAGGCTCAGAACTCTATTGCACATCACGTTGTCCCATGGTGGTGGTGCCGAGATCGAGGTGAGCTGTTCACAGAGGAGATACCCACCTCCCCAGAAATTCTTCCACTATGAGAAGCCAGACAAAGGCAAGAGAAAATAAAATGCTCCAGGGCTACCTACTAGAAAACAAAAGATAGACCTCTTCATAACAACCTTCTTCAGAATTCACTCCTGTAGATGCCCAGGAAGAGATATAATCCATTAAATACTATGAATAACCAAGGTAACACGGTAGCTCAGAAAGAAAATGAAAAATCTCCACAAAATAAACATAAAGACATGGAAATATGTGACCTAAATGACAGGAAATTCAAGATTGCAGTTCTGAAAAAAACTCAACAAGATGCAAGAAAACTCAAATAGGCAGCTTAATGAACTCAGAAATAAATTCAATGAATGAAATGAATACTTTACCAAAGAGATTGAAATTTTTATAAAGAATCAAATAGAAATTCGGGAACTGAACAACTCAATAAAAGGCATGAAGAATGAAATATCAAGCTTAGGAAATACAGCTGACCAGATTGGGGAAAGAATTAGTGGTATAGAAGATAGAAATCTGGAAATGACACAGATGGAAGAAGAGAGAGACTTGAGAGTTAAAAGAAGTGAAAGAACTCTATAAGAACTATCTGACTCCATCAGAAAGAGCAATATAAGAATAATGGGTATACCAGAAGGAGAAGAGAGGAAGAAGGGCACAGAAAGCCTATTCAAACAAATAGTTGATGAGAACTTCCCCAACCTATGGAAAGAACTGGATCCTCAAATCCAAGAAGCAAACAGACCACCTAATTATATCAATCCTAAAAGGCCTTCTCCAAGGCACATTATATTGAAACTGTCAAATATTAATGACAAAGGAAGAATAATCAAGGCAGCCAGGGAAAAGAAGACGTTAACCTGCAAAGGAACACCCATTAGTTAGCCATCAGATATTTCAGCAGAAATTCCATAAGCCAGGAGAGAGCAGAATCAAATATTCAAACTACTGACAGAGAGAAATTACCAACCAAGAATAATATATCCAGAAAAATTATCCTTCAGATATGAAGGAGAAATAAAGACCTTTCCAGTTATACAGAAGCTGAGGACATTTTCTACCACATGGCCTGCAATACAAAAAATACTGAAGGAGGTTATCCTACCTGAAACAAAAAGACAGAAGAATACAAAAGTATAAGTAAGATTATAACAGACAGAAGCAGAAAATAGCAACCCCTACACAGAATAAGGCACAATATACTTAAACATAACATAAAGGGTAAAGGTGATAGAAACATAAAGGATAAAGAGAAGAAGACAATTTGCTACTGCAATTCAGAAATGAGCTCACAGCATAAACAGGGATAATTTGTAAAAACAATAACAAAAAGGGAGAGAGTAAAAGTCTGAATTTGCAAAGGGGAATGGAGAATAAGATGCATGCTGAAGAAAAAGAACTACTGTATACATGAAACTTTCGTTAACATAAACTTAATGGTAACCACTCAAAAAAAAAATCCAGAACTGAGACACACAACATAAAAAAAGAGAAAACAGAAGGAAAAAAAAATCATAGAATACCACCAAACTAAAATAACAGAAACACAAAGGAAAAGAAACAATGGAGACACTGAGCTACCTGAAAACAAAAGATAAAACGGCTATAGGACATCCTCATATAGCAATAATCACCCTAAATGTAAATGGACTGAATCCACCAATAAAAAGGCACAGAGTAGCAGACTGAATCAAAAAACAAAATCCAGACATATGCTGCCATCAAGAGATACATCTCAGTTACAAGGACAAATATATACTCAAAGTGAGAGGGTGGAATACGATACTTCAAGCAAATGGCATCCAGAGAAAAGCAAGTACAGTCATACTTACATCTGACAAAACAGACTTCAAGATAAAAAAGATAACAAGAGACAAAGGTGGACATTTCATTATGATAAAAGGGACAACCAACAAGAAGACATAACACTTATCAATATATATGATCCCAATCAAGGAACCAAAATATATAAAACAACTACTAACGGAACTAAAGGTAGAAACCAACAAAAACACAATTATAATATGGAACCTAAACACACCATTGACAGCTATAGATAGATCAACCAAACAGAAAATCAATAAGGAAATATCAGACTTAAAAGATACATTAGACCAAATGTACATAATTGACATTTACAGACCCTTTCATCCCAGAACACCCGATTATACATTCTTCTCTAGTGCACATGTAATATTCTCAAGGATAGATCAGATGTTGGGACACAAAACTAGCCTCAGAAAATTTTAGAAGACTGAAATCATACCAAGCATATTCTCTGACCATAATGCTTTAAAATTGGAGATCAAATGCAAAAAGAAAGTGGGAAAACCCACATGGAGATTAAACAACATGCTATTAGAGAATGACTGGATCAAAGAGAAATAACAGGAGAGATCAAAAGATACATAGAAACAAATGAGAATAAAAATACATCATATCAAAATTATTGGGATACTGCAAAAGCAGTATTATGAAGGAAAATTATATCATTACAGGCTTATCTCAAGAAATAAGAAATATCCCAAATACAAACTCTAATGTTACACCTTAAAGAACTAAAAACAGAACAAATGAAACCCAAAGTCAGCAGAAGGAAGGAAATAATAAAACTTAGAGCAGAGTTAAATGTACTAGAGAACAAAAAGACATAGCAACAAAGAGCTGGTTCCTTGAAAAGATTAATAAAACTGACAAACCCCCAGCTAGACTCACTAAGGAAAAAAGAGGAAAGACGCAAATAAAATCAGAAATGAAAGAGAAGTTAAGATGGATACCCCAGATATACAAAGGATCATACAGGAACACTATGAAGGACTATATGTCATCAAATCAATAACCCATAAGAAGTGGATAGGTTCTTAGACATATATAACCTTCTTAGACTGAATCATAAAAAACTGCAAAATCTAAATAGACCAATCAACAGTAAAAAAATTGAAAAAATCATCCAAAACCCCCCCAAAAGCAAAAGTTCAGGACCAGATGGATTCACTAGTGAATTCTCCAAACATTCAAAGATGATTTAATACCTGTCCTCCTCAAACTCTTCCAAAAAATTGAAGAAGAGGCAATACTTCCTATCTCATTTTATGAGGCCAACCTTACCCTGATACCAAAACCTGGTCAGGATAACACAAAAAAACTACAGATCAATATCTCTGATGAATACAGATGCAAAAATCCTAAACAAAATACCATCAAATAGAATACAACAATACATTAAAAAGATTATACATCGTGATCAAGTAGGGTTCATTCCAGGGGCACAAGGATGGTTCAACACATGCAAATTGATCAATGTGATAACACCACATAAACAAAATAAAGGATAAAAATCATATGATCATATCAATAGATGCAGAAAAAGCATTTGACAAGATACAACATCCACTATGATTAAAACACTTTAAAAAGTGGGTATAGAAGGAGAGTTCCTCAACATAATAAAGGCCATATACAACAAAGCCTCAGCTAATATCATATTTAATAGTGGAAAACTGAAAGCTTTACCTCGAAGATCAGGAACAAGACAGGGATGCCCCCTGTCACCACTGTATTCAACGTAGTATTGGAAGTCCTAGCCAGAGCAATCAGACAAGAGAAAAAAATAAGACATCCAAATTGGGAATGAAGAAGCTAAATTGTCACTTTTTGCAGATGACATGATTCTTTACATGGAAAACACTAAAGACTCCACAAAAAAATTATTAGAAATAATAAATACAGTAAAGTTGCAGGATACAAAATCAATGTTCAAAAACCCATTGCATTCTTATATGCTAACAATGAAATTTCAGAAAAAGAAGTGAAAAAACAATTCCTTTTGCAATTGCAAAAAAAAGAATAAAATACCTAGAAATAAACTTAAAGGATGCGAAGGACCATATACACTGAAAACTATAAGACATTAAAAGAAATTAAAGAAGACACAATGAAATGGAAAGATATTTTGTGTTCACAGATTGGAAGAATCAACATAGCTAAAATCTCCATATTACCCAAAGCAATATACAGATTTAATGCAATCCCCATCAAAATACCAATGGCATTTTTTAAAGAAATAGAACAAAAAATCATCAGATTTGTATGGAAGACTCCAAACAGCCAAAGCAATCCTAAGAAAAAAGCGCAAAGCTGGAGGTATCACACTCCCTGACTTCAATGTATACTACAAAGCAACAATAATCAATACAGTATGGTACTGGCAGAAAAACAGACACATAGACCAACGGAATAAAATTGAGAACGCGGAAATAAACCCACATACTTGTATATGGGCAGATAAATTTTGAAAATGGAGCCAAAAACAAACAATGGAGAAAAGACAGCCTCTTCAATAAATGGTGCTGGGAAAATTGAAAAGCCAGGTGCAAAAGAATGAAATTGGACTGCTGTCATCATACACCAAAATTAACTCAAAATGGATAAAACGGCTAAACATAAGACCTGAAACAATAAATTGCATAAAAGGAAGCATAGGACTAAACTTATGGATCTTAGGTTCAGAGAGGATTGTATCAATTTGACCTCAAAGGCAAGGGAAGTAAAAGTAAAAATAAATGAAAGGACTATGTCAAACTATTGATAAAAAGCTTCTGTACAGCAAAAAAAAAAAACACACAAAACCATCAACAAAACAAAGAGGCAACTAACTAAATGGGAGAAAATATTTGCAAAAAACACCTCCAATAAGGGGCTAAAATCCAAAATACAGAAAGAACTCATACAAATCAACAATAAAAAAAATGATAGTTCAATTAAAAAATAGGCAGAAGGCCTGAACAGACACTTCTTCCAAGAAGACAAAGGGCCAACAGATATATAAAAAAATGCTCAACTTCACTAGCTATTAGGGAAATGCAAATCAAAAGCATAATGAGATACCATCTCACACCTGTTAGAATGACTATTATCAACAAGACAAATAATAACAAGTGTTGAAGAGGCTGTGGAGAAAAAGAAACCCTCATACACTGCTGGTAGGAATGTAAATTGGTACAGCTACTATGGAAAACAATATGGAGGTTCATCAAAAAATTAAGAACAGAATTACCACATGACCCAGCAATTCCTCTTCTGGGTATCTACCCCAAAAAATCTGAAAACATTTATCCATGGAAATATATGTACCCCCTCTGTTCACTGCAGAATTATTCATGGTGGCCAAGACATGGAAAGAACCAAAGTGTCCTTCAATAGATAACTGAATAAAGAAGATGAGGTATATATACACAACGGAATACTACTCTGCCATAAGAAAAGATTAAATGCTGCCATGTGACAATTTAGATTATCATGTTAAGGGAAGTAAGTCAGACAGAAAATGTTGAGCACCATATGACTTCATTCATATGTGGAATATAAAACTGAAAGCAACAAATAGAAACAAAAACTCATAAACACAGACACATTTTAGTGGTTACCAGAGGGTAAGGAGGCAGGGGTGTGAGAAAGATACAAGTGGTTAAATATATGGTGATAGAAGGAGAACTGGGTGGTGAACACACAATGCAATATATAGATGATGTGTTATAGAAATGTATGCTTGAAACCTATATAATTTTACTAACCAATGTCACCCCAATAGATTTAAATTTTTTTTTTTAAAAGAACACAAGGCACAGAGGAAAAACTGAGGGTTGCTAGTTGGGAAGGGGTGGGGATGAAGGAGAAGGGGAAGGGATGAGACATTACAAATTGGTAACTACAATATGGCCTCAGGGATAGAAAAGACAGTCTGGGGAATATAATCAATAATGTTGTAAATATTTTTAGGGGGCCAGATGGACTCATGTCTTGTTAGGGAGACCACTTCATGGTGTAGAGGCCTGACCACCGCACTGTATATCTGAAGCTGATGTTGAATAAGAATGTATGTCAACTATAATTATATATACATACAGTCACGGGACGCAGAGTAGAGAGTGGGAATGGAGTCAATGGAATTGTAATAGATAAGCATGATATCGGGGGTAGGAGGGCAATAGATGGGGGGAGGGGAGTTGTTACTTTGTGAGGGTGAAAAAGATAACTATTGCATTGTTTTGTACACCTGAAACTAACAATAAAATTTTAAAAAATAATAAAATAAAATAAATAAATAAAAATTTAAAACACTAAAATAAAAAGAACACAAGGGCCAGCCAAGTCAGTTGGTTAAGAGCTCACTCAGCAGGGTTGCAGGTTCAATTCCCGGCCCGTGGTGAGTTGCCACTGAGCTGCCAACAGGTGGCAGAATGGCTCAGCTAAAAACAAAACAAAACAAAACCACAAAAAGTGGGCTTCAAAGGTAAGTGGTATATCATTCATTCAACATTTATTCAACAGCTACTATGAGCCAGGCCTCTCTTTGAGGATACAAACACAAACAAGTTCTGGTACTTGACTTCAAATTGCTCACAGTTTAGTGGGAAAGAGACACAAAAACAAATAACTTGATTTTTTTGCTTTTCGCCCAGATTCTGTATTGGGTTTTGTTTTCCCCCTCTGTCACTTTTTGCTACCACTTTACTAACCTTCCCAATCTTAGTTGTTGCTTTCCATTCCTTATTTAAACATTAGTAAAACATGACAGACCTACACCATTTCAAAAATTGCCTTCGTTGATAGAATCACATTCTGAAGGGAAGTGAAATTAAGCAAACCATAGCATTTAAATTTTCTCATGCCATTCTCGTCTCTGTGTTGCTAGAGTGTTCATTCATTCATTTGTTCACATATTATTGTTAATAAAATCTAATATAAGGCCCAGTACTAGCTGGGGAAACACTAGGGGCAAAGAGATAACCAGGATTCCTGTCCTCATGGAGCTTATCTTCTAACCATTCCAAGAGGGGAGGGAGGCAGTAAACAAACCCATGAATGAGGTAGGTATGCTATGAAGGAAAGCCACAGGCTGCTGTGAGAAAGTATATACGGCACAGGGACCTTGGCTGGGGGATGAGGAGGCCTCCCCTCACAAGTGGCATTAAAGCTGAGATCTGTAAGCTGAGTGAAGCTTGATGAAAGTAGGGGTGGAAGGACAGGAAGATGAACAGCATTCCAAACAGAGGGAACAACATATGCAAAGGCCTGGAGCTGGAAAGAACGCAATGAAATAAGAAAAGAAAGCCAAGGTGTCTGGAAGACAGGTAATATGAGGGAGATGGTCCCAAGATAAAGCTGGGAAGGTGGCACAGCCAGATGACACAGGGCCTTGGAGACTACATCTTGGATTTCCAATCTCACCCGAAAAATAATGGGAATGTACTGAAAGGTTACAGCAGGTCCACTGCACTCATTTGATGTTCTTTCCAATTCCGTTGGCTACCTGTGATTGTTGTATTATAAGAAAAACAGTATGAAAAAGTGTTTTGAAGATGGAAACCATATTTAGAATAGAAAGCAGAGTGTCATAGAAGAATTGAAAGGGTGCTAAACTAAGAACGAAAAAAATGAATTCTATTGATAGCATTATTACCCTGGGTAGGTCATTGACTCTCAAAATATCTCCATTTCCTCATCCACAAATGAAAGCACTAAAAAAATGCAAAATTCACATACTTGTCATAAAAAACAAATGAGATAATACATTTGAAAATGCTTTGAATCTCAAAAATATAAGCTCCTTGAGGCAAAGATTTTATCTGTTTTGCTCTCTGTTATAGCTAGTACCTAGAGGATACATGGAAAGAATGGAGAGGGGAGAAAGGGATGGACAGGGAAATGGATCACATCAAGCACCATACTGTGCAAATACGAAGCAAGATGTAGGCTGTGAGCACAAAGCCCACCTGGGAGGGCAGCCTCCAAGACAGGAGAACTGACAGCATGACATCACAGATGCTTGCCAGCCAGGGGGCCTCCCCTCAGAGCCAGTGCACCACCACCTCCAGCAGCTATCCTAGGGGACCAGCCAGCTGGCCTGCCAGCACAGGACGGGAAGCCCATAGCAGCTCTTCCTCAGTGTAGTAAATGAGAGTGGGTGATCGTTAGAAATGAGACCACTGCCATTCACGCTTCTTCCTAAGAGACGGGTCTCTCCCTGACAAGCACCCCAAAGCCAGGCCCTATGTACACATCTTTCTTTACTAATATAACCTATCACTTCAGATTCATATCCTTTTTATTTACCAAATGTAGCATTATGACAAATTATTATTATTATTAATATTATTTTTAGCTGAGCCATCCTGCCAACAGTGGCAGCTCAGCTTGGGCCGTGAATCGAACCGGTGACTCTGTTGCTCAGAGCTCACACTCTTGAGTGAGCTCTTAACCAACTGAGCCATTCGGCGGCCCAATGACAAATTTTTATATAACTTCTTAAATTTTTCTTACATTGCCTCATCTTGGATATGTGTACTCAATTTCTTAAAGAATTACAACTAAAGGTAAAAACAAAGATAAGAAGGAAAATATAAAGTCTTAAGATATTCTTTTAAGTTTATTAGCTTTATAGCAATGATAACAGTAGCCATTTGTTAAATACCTACTTTGTTCCAAACAGAGTTTGACACTTGGCCTATTATCTCTAATCCTCACATCTGACAAGGTAAACATTACTGACTCCATTTCATGAAGGAGAAAATTCAGGCTCAGAGTATAAATGACTTGCTCAAGATTACGGGGCTATTAAGGCACACAATCAGGGTTCAAATCTGAGTCTGTTAGACAATAGCATACTTTCTTTCCATTATACTACATGTTATAAAAATATTCTATAAGAGATTGAATTATATGTAAGAGCAACCTGAGCATTTACTATGTGCTAGATGCTATTAAGCTCTTTACAAAAATCATCTCATTTAAGCTTCTCGACAACCCTGTGAGTTGGTACTTTTGAGATGAACAAACTGAAAGTTAGAGAGACTGGGTAATTTACCAAAGGTTAAAAAAATTATTACATAGTAAAGCCAAATTTTAACCAAGGTCTGCCTGACTCCAAAATGCACCCTCTTAACTGCTTCATAAGAATTCCACTATTAATATACTATCAGTGTAACTTGTACGCCTTTGAAAGAGAATGTCAAAATAGAAAAACAGGGTCAATAAACCATTTTAAAGATAATTCAAAATAACTACTGCATAA
Organism: Hipposideros armiger; assembly: GCF_001890085.2. Taxonomy (NCBI): domain Eukaryota; kingdom Metazoa; phylum Chordata; class Mammalia; order Chiroptera; family Hipposideridae; genus Hipposideros; species Hipposideros armiger. The sequence continues at coordinate 1,398,000 of NW_017731692.1, forward strand.
GACATCATATCTAAGAGCCCATTACTAACCATTTTCTCAGTGATTGTCACCTCGTTCTGTTGCCTTTAGAACGATCTACAGCCAGCATTTTCACTACAAGTGTTTTCTTTTTTCATTTGGTAAGCAATTTAAAAATCTATTTCTTAAACTACCAGTTCAATCAAATGGAACTCATACCTCCACATCCAAATCTTCAGAGACACAACCAAAATGTATACTAGTTGTCTAGTCCACAACTCTCATCATAAAAAAATGTTCAGTGGTTAGGAAGGTATTCAAAGCCACTGTGCAAATTGCTCATGTGCCATATAAAATACGAGCTTTCACAATTTTGTACGAAATTCTAGGTTATATTAAGCCTTTTAAGATACTCCCAACATGACTATCTCCCTATCAGAAATAATACTTTTCTTAAACCAGGAGATCCCTGGGTCAGGACTCCTTAGCTATATTTGTTAAGATTACTTTTAATTCCATTTTTTATTCAGAGGGTGTCAGCCCAATAAGGTAACCTGACCTTGTTGATCTACTGACTAGGCTACATGAATAGGACTTCCTTATACCTATTGAGAAGTGTACTCATGTCAATTTCACACTGGTTGGATTTGTAAACCAAAGAGCTGGCAAACTATTACTTCAAACACAATCAGTGATAAAGAAGCCTGGCAATTCTTGGAAATGTATGTCCCGCCCAATTCCTACGTATTTTATAATTGCCTTTATTTTTCAACTCTATTCGTGTCTATGCTACCATGCATGCTTCATTCGTTCTGATTACCAATTGTGGGAAATCATGAGTTACGTGTGAACTCATGCCCATGTCAACTCTCAAACAGTGAAATGTAAGTACAGCAAGTACCTAAATCCTCCCTAACAAAAGCAAAGTAAATATACAAACCTGGATGAAATCCCCAAATTTTGTGCTTTATCTTCAAGTTGGGGTGTTCCATCAGTATGGGAAAATTACAATGCATAGTTTAAAATACTTTTTAAAAATCAGCGTATATATGAACAGTTAAAATTAAATAAATAAATTCTGCAGAAAACTGTAAAGAACACAAATCACTTAAAATGACACCACTGTCAACACCAGGGCCGATTTTTTTCTTGGCATATATGGGTATAAACACTGAGTTTCTCAATTATATGGTTGCGCCACATGTACTGTTTTGCAACCTGCTTTGTTTTGTTTTATTTTTCCATGCAATAATAAATCAGGGACCATATTTTTAAAATTAATAAATATAGCTCTACCTGTTTAATTCTCCCATACTGATTTAACCAATGTGTCATTGATGGACAAGTAAGTTTCTTTCAACCCTGGGCTTTTATAAACAATACTGAACATCCTTATACTCAGGAGTATTTGTCAAAGTAGTCCTTTCAGACAAATTCCTAGAAGTAGAAATACTATGTCAAAGGATGTGGCTTTTGATACATATTGCCAAATTGCCTTCCAGAAAGATCATGCCAGTTGACACTCCCACCAGCAACAGAAGAGAGTGCAGGCTTCTCCACACCCTGATCTTCCTGGCAGTAAGTATTCTTTTTACATTGTTGCCAATCTGATAAATAAGTGGCAACTTCAGATTGCTTTCATTTGTATATTCTTTTCCTAAGTATATTGAAATTCAGAGGCAGTAAGTCAGTGTCTACTGAAAAGCTAAAACTTTGGAGGCAAACAGTCCTGGGTTACAAAAGCCCTGCTAAGTGTGTGACCTAGGACAGGCTGCCTTAACTCCCTAAACTGGACTCCCCTCATTGCAAAATGTAAATAATTACACCTGCCCCAGTATTTTCTTAAGCATTAAATGCAAAGCCTTTAGTCCAGTCAGCCATTTGTATTTCTTCTCTTGTAAACTGCCTTTTCACATCCTTGGTCCATTTTTGTGCTAGAGAATTCATCATTTGTTTATTAATCTGTAAGAGCTCATTATAAATTATGGGTAATAACTCTTTGAATGCTATATATGTTGCCAACATTTTTCCCACACTGGCATTAGTTTTTAACATTATGGTGTCCTTTGTCATATAGAAGTTAATTCTCTTTTCTTTTACTTTTTTTTTAAATTCTTTAGTCTCTGCCACTGATATAATGCTTACAAAGATCTTCAGGGGCCGGCCGAGTGGTGCATTGGTTAAGAGCTGGCTTGGGA
>NW_017731692.1:1400243-1404821 GCF_001890085.2 Hipposideros armiger
ACCTGGAGCTGGGCTGCTGTGAGTTGCCGGCTACGGCATGGGCTGCAGCCCCTGCTGCAGTGGGTTGCCATGGGCTACCGTGTGTAGCCAGCAGCCAGTGTGAGCAGCCAGCAGCCGCAGTAAGAGGCCGTCCAGAAGCCGGTGACTGATCTGCCTCGCCCGGGGAGCGCAATGATGGTGCCAACTTGGGCCAGTGAAGCAATGTCCTCCGCAACTAGACTGAAGAACAAAAGAACAGCAACTTGTCTGTTCTCCTTCCCCCAATTCCCCAGCGCTGTTCGCATCCCCCAATTGCCCAATTTAAAAAAATAAAAAAAATAAATAAAAGATCTTCAGTACCACAAGGTTATAAATAAAAATTGGGAATATAATTTATTCTATGACTTTTATAAATTCTTTAATTTTTAACAGTAAAATCTTTAATCAGAAATAATTTTGTTATGCAATCCCAACACCTTTCAGAAATCCTTTCATCATTGATTTGAAATGCCACCTTGATATAAAAAAGTTTCTAAATCCTTTACCGGAGATTCTGAAATCATAAAGCTCTGAAAGCCAAGAATTTTGTTTGTTTGTTTGTTTGTTTTTTAAAGCCTGACCTGAGTTAAGGTTGAGGCTATTTCTAGTCTTTATTTATTCCATTTAGTGTCACTATTAATCTGTTTTGCTGTGGAAATAAACATGAATTTAACTATGAGATGTTGCTAAAAACCCTGAGTTCTGAAACATGGCTGGCCCGAAGTGTTTCAAATCAAATGACTGTGAACCTGTATTAGGTTTCCATATATATTCAAGCCTGATTTTAGACTTCCTATTGTAGCTATGACATTCTAATTTCTTTTATTCTGTCACAATAATTACTATAATAAATGACATTGACTTTCGAATGCTAAACTAATCTTGAATTTCTGGGATAAACCCCACTTGGTAATGCTGTATTATCCTTTTTCCATTTTGCTAGATTCAACTTGTTAGTATTTTATTAAGGATTTTTGCATCTATGTTAATGAAGTCTATACTTTTTTTTTAAGATTTTTATTGGGGAATTGGGGGATGGAAACAGTGCTGAGGACTTGGGGGAAGGGGAACAGACAAGTTGCTGTCCTTTTGTTCTTTTGTTCTTCAGTCTAGTTGTGGAGGACGTTGCTTTACTGGCCCAAGTTGGCACCATCAATGTGCTCTCCCTGGGCGAGGCAGATCAGTTGTCGGCTTCTGGACAGCCGCTCATGGCGGCTGCTGGCCGCTCACGCTGGCTGCTGACTACATACAGTAGCGCATGGCAACCCACTGCCACAGGGGCTGCAGCCTACGCCATCGCCAACGACGCATGGCAACCCAGCTCCAGGTTGAGCTGTTGTTCAGCATCTTAGCTGTAGAGGGCAGTGTCACTGGCCCTCATGTGGGATCCGAACTGGAGCCCTGCTGCTCAGAGCTGGCGTCCCAAGCCAACTCTTAACCGATGCGCCACTTGGCCGGCCCTGAAGTCTATAAATTTTTTATCATGATGTCTTTGTCAAAGTTATGCTGGCCTCTATTTTCTAATTTTATATACTATTTTGTTTTTACTTACTATATTTTATAATGTTTTAATAGTTGATGTGATAAAATCACCCATTTTTCATTCTTCATTAGTGTCAAACAATATTTTTCTGAACTTCAGAATTATTTTATCAAATTCCACAGCACAATAATCCAATTGCAATTTTTTTGAATTGTATCAAGTTTTAGGCTCATGTGGACAAAAATGACATTGATATATTTATTATACTGATACTTCTCACCAATGAACATGATATGTTTCTCTATTCATTCAAATGTTCATTTATGTGCCTCAGATAAGTTTGGAAATGTACTTCATATATGTCCTGCCCAATTCCTACATATTTTATAACCACTTACATTTTTCAAACCTATTCATTTTTATGCTGCCATGTTTCACTTGTTCCAATTACCAATTGTGGATAACTGGTATAATCTTTTCCTTGGAAGGGATGGAGTATCAAGTAGAAGAAAGAAGCTAAGCATCACCATTTCATTTATGCAGCAAACATCTATTGAACACATAATATGCACTAGGCACTGAGTATTCAAACAGTGATAGGACACTTTCCCTGTCCTTAAGGTACACTGTCTAGAGGGAGAGGTAAACAAGAAAACATACAAGAATACAGCAAGGTAAGTTCTGTGTCAGGAGAGAGCCCAGGGCAACAACAGAAAGCCCTCCAGGAGTAGAGCGTTGTCAGGAAAAACTCCCTCAAGAGCTGACCCCTGATACCTGAGGTAGGTCCCAATTTCTCACCTGAACATGGCTGGCAATAAGTAGGCACAGCTAGAAGCTGCATTGAGTCCTCTCGCCCTAATGAATGCCATCAATCTAGAGCTGAGTGTGCCGTCTTACATGTCTGAACATGGCAGCCAATCCCTCGATTTGCTGGCTTGTCCCGCTGGCTCAGCTATCCCAGCTGCCTGTTGCTGAGCTGAGCCTGGGCACTGTAGGTAAAAAAGCCACATTTCCCATACCCTTTTCTCCTCAGTAACCTCAGGAAAAGGCTATCAGTGTCAAGTGGGGGCATTACAGCTTCATTACCCAGGAGACCCACAGTAGTTTTGCTTTCCTTTGGTTTGTTACCGTTTTAGGTATGAAATGGAACCATTTTCTCCCAGAACATACTGTCCCTGTGTGGAAATACGTGATAGCACTTTATGGGCTTTAAGGAGTCTAGAGCCAGAGATCCGCTGCTTGGATGAATGGTTACCCCTCCTCCTCGGCTCAGTATCAACTGAGCAATCATCTCACAATTGCAGAGTCCTTTCCACAGTGACCACAGGAAGCTGTGCACGGAGCAATAGGGTGAGAATACACAGTCGGTTGTACTGTTCCTGAAGAGACCCCAGGGATATGTCCAGTCATTCAAAAGCACATCTGGAAAGAATTCACTTGTCTTGAACCCTGCTTGCTCATCAGCAAAACAAGTGAAAGAACCACAAAATGCTCAATCATAGTGATCTCAATTGCCGAGGCTGAAAGTTTTCCCACCTGAGCATCATAAATGAGACAAATTGCATAATAGGATAATAAGAGTTGTTGCTGAAAGATGCAATCACAAAATAAAAGGACCTTTCAAAACCTGAGTAGAGTTGGTAATTATCCAGGAATGGAACATAAAGAAGAGTAATTCCAAGGTACCTGCTTCTTCGTGTTATCATGAAATTGAGATGGCCAAATGCCAAAGATTACTCTTTCAGTTACAATAGACCTTCCTAAGTCACCAGCAATAGCTCAATTCCTTTCTGTTAACCAGGGTGCTATAGTATACTGTCTTATTTATCATTCTAATCTCAAATGCCACAATTCACAAAGTTCACTACCTGTTCTCTCCTCCTATGAAAACCAAACTTCTACCTGGTAAGATTCACAGCAGAAAAAAAAAATAACTTTCTATTAGTTCTTTATGTATTTGTATCCTATTTGTCATTATATGTATTTATCTGAATAAGATTTCTGCCTGATAAGAGATGCACCCCTCCAAAAATAGTACTGGCAAAGCCTGGTTCTCTCATAAAAAATAAAGATGAAAGAAAGAAAGAAGAAGGAAAGAAATAAAGAGAGAAAAGAAAAGAAAGAAGGGAAGGAAGGGAGGAAGGAAGGAAAGACAGACCTCAGAAAAATCAAATACATGTAGTTAAATGTAAAATTATATTTATTGTCCAAAATATGGTAAATAATGCATGGTCTCAAATAAATAAGCCTAACAAAGTTGAGAGTCATGAACTAGCTGAATTATTTACTTGCTGCTAGTTCAAGAATATTAACCAGAAAAACAATTAGAGGTGCAGACACTGCAAACATTCAGGTTAGGCCAGTAAGAGAATCACAGGTCTTAAGAGTCAGCCCGGGGTTTGAATAAACAGCGTCATGATGTATTAGCTTTGAGACCTTGGAAAAGTTCATCTCTCTGGGCTTCCTTCTCTGCAAAATGTGGCAAATACCTCCCTCATAGGGAAAAGTTTTTAAGTTAAGAGAGATAGGTATTTATAAAGCCCAACAATGGATAGGACCCAGGAGGTACACCCCACATAGCTAGTTTCCTATGCAAATTCTTTGCACACTAAATGGTGAAAAAAATGTCCCCAGCTTCTCAATCTACAAGGGACCCTTACTGTTTAATGTATCAAACTGTTTCGGTTACAACACACTAACCTCATTTCAGTTTTCCTCTTCAACAAAATGTGAATTTCTTATGTATTTCCAACCCTCCATTTTCAGGCTCCCAGAAACACTATCACACTGCTGCCATCATCGTCACTTCTTAAAGTAGCTCACAGTTATTTGCAAGGGAGGAGTGGAGTAGGGTACAGTGGGGGGGCCTTGAGTTTTTAAAGGGAGTAGAGGCCTCTAGTTTGATTTCTATTTTTTTATTTAATCAATCAGTACTGTTTTCTTCAAAACAGAACAGTTTGGGCTGGCCGAGTGGCGCCATGGTTAAGAACTGGCTTGGGATGCCAGAGGGCCCCGGTTCGGATCCCACATATGAGGGCCAGTGACACTGCCCTCCACAGCTAAGATGCTGAACAACA